>NC_085860.1:44970366-44990366 GCF_034702125.1 Engraulis encrasicolus | reverse complement strand
AGAGAGAGAGAGAGAGAGAGAGAGAGAGAGAGAGAGAGAGGGAGAGAGAGCGAGAGAGAGAAAGAGAGAGGGGGCGACAGATATAGACAGAGAGTGAAAGTGTTTGTGAGTGTGTGTGTGTGTGTGTGTGTGTGGGGAGGGGGGGGGTGTTGAGATGAAGAGCTTAAAATCTCCACCAGCCTGTTCTCATTTGCATAATCTTTAAGGCATAGCCCCCAGCTCCAGTCACCCCACCGCCAACCCCCACCCGCACCGCCAGTTCCAAGACCCAACACCCACCACCCCGCCCCTCCTCACCGCAGCCCAACACCACCCACCACCCCACCCCACCCCAGCTCTCTATCTGTTTTCTGAGGTCACTGAACTGAAGTGGCTCTTCCTACTTGCACTATTTAATTGCTCAGCAAATACATCACCACCACCACCACCACCACCACCACTGTCACCCTCGTGGTGGCTTCCTCTCGTCAGAGATTTACTGCCCAGTCTACTACAGTAGTAGGTGGTAGTAGTACTACTACTACCAAAGAGAGTAGAGAGAGAGAGGTTCCATTGGCCCATTGTTTCCGGGTTCTATTATTGCAAGGGGGAGGGGGGAAATCCCCCTTTAGGCAGACCTAGGCAGACCTAAGGACTGTTCTATTCAATGCTAGGAGTATTATGACACGCCCCTTTAGGCAGAGCGGAACCTGGTCATGTTAGGTGCCCATAGCAACCTATTGCATTGGCATATCTCTATACTTAAAGAATCTCTGACTACTACTACCTCCAAGGACAGCGCCAGCCTCACAAGGAAACACAAGGAAACTCTCTCCAGTCAAGCACAGCCTTCCTTCAGTTGTTATTGCTATTCAAAATGGCTCAACGACTGTTTGCGTTGCACTTAAGCTCATGTAACCATCAAAGGGAAATCATTTGTCCTGGCTGGCTGGTAATCGTAGCTAGTGATAATGGCGTTCCTTAGCTGCATGGCAGGGGGTTGAATCCTACAGCGTGCATTTTTTTATGTCTATTGTGAAGAAACCAGGCATATGTAGGATAAATTCTAGGAGGAAGATGGTTTATGGGCTTTGTTTTGTTTTGTTTTTTTGTTTTTAAATTAAAGTATTTCTTGGGGGGCTGTACAAGCCTCTTGTTTTTTCCTCAGATAGGACATTGAAGTAGGTACAGGAGGTGAGTTGGGAGAGAGAGAGAGGGGGAAGGGCCGGCAAAGGGCCCGGGCCGGGAATCGAACCCGTGTCGGCCGCGTAGTAGACGAGTGCCCTACCATATCAGCCACGGTAGGGCCTGATGGGCTCGTTTTTATCCTTCATGTTTTGTAGGAGTGTCTTGTGTTGACATTCAGTTGTGGCATCTGTTTGATTCCTACACAGTGCTTTTTATGTTTTCATCCTATCGTGAAAAGACAAGACACACACAGGATACATTCTTGGGGAGGTGTCAGTGAGAAGGATAAATAACCTGTCCATATGGCAGCGGAGGGCATGGGGAGTACAATGTGTTTTGGGTT
Organism: Engraulis encrasicolus; assembly: GCF_034702125.1. Classification (NCBI taxonomy): domain Eukaryota; kingdom Metazoa; phylum Chordata; class Actinopteri; order Clupeiformes; family Engraulidae; genus Engraulis; species Engraulis encrasicolus. The sequence goes on along the minus strand of NC_085860.1, from coordinate 44,988,856 downwards.
ATGAGGCAGAAAGATATGAAACGCTGCATGACATCCTTGCTGTGTACTGTGTGTATTGCCCTTTGTGTGTGTGTGTGTGTGCGTGTGTGCTTGTGTGTGTGTGTGTGTGTGTGTGTGTGTGTGTGTGTGTGTGTGTGTGTGTGTGTGTGTGTGTGTGTGTGTGTGTGTGTGTGTGTGTGTGTGTGTGTGTGTGTGCGTGTGCGTGCGTGCGTGCGTGCGTGCGTGCGTGCGTGCGTGCGTGCGTGTGTGTGTGTGTGTGTGTGTGTGTGTGTGTGTGTGTGTGTGTGTGTGTGTGTGTGTAGCCCTGTGTGTGGGTAGGTGCACGTGTGTGTGTGCGTGGGTGGATGCCGGTGTGGGTGTGGGTGTGGGCTGTGTGTGCGCACGTGTGTCCCTGTGTTGTGAGTGTGTGCGGATGTGGGAGTACCCCTATGGGTGGATGTGGGAGTTCCACCTACGGGTGTGTGTGTGTGTGTGTGTGTGTGTGTGTGTGTGTGTGTGTGTGTGTGTGTGTGTGTGTGTGTGTGTGTGTGTGTGTGTGTGTGTGTGTGTGTGTGTGTGTGTGTGTTCCCTTGTTTGTGTGTGTGTGTAGTACATCCCTGTTCTGTTACTGTGTGTGGGTGTTAGTATCCTGTATGTGTGTGTGTGCGTGCGTGCGTGCCTGGGTGCCTGCGTGTGCGTGTGTGTGTGTGTGTGACGTGCCAAAAAGAAAACGTGTTAGCAGCTCAGCTCAGCAGCAATGGGGTTCCTAATCCAGCTGGGGGGATGACAGCTTGGCACTCCAACCCCTTCTCTCTAGCACAGAGACCAGTCTCTCTCTCTCTCTCTCTCTCTCTCTCTCTCTCTCTCTCTCTCTCTCTCTCTCTCTCTCTCTCTCTCTCTCTCTCTCTCTCTCTCTCTCTCTCTCTCTCAAAACTCCAACTTAGCTCAAGGATCATGGTAGAGACGAGTCAAAACAAAGAGACATGATGAAAAAATAACACGTAAGAGCCAAGGCCTATCAATCTGCCCTTCTATGACAGAATACCTACAAATATATACCCATCTCTCTCCCCAGGGAGAAAACAATGTCGTTTGGTCCGGTATGGTGGTGTTATCCATCTGATCTTCTAGTGTTTAAAAGCATAATCTACCTCATGCATAATCTTGCATGTCTGGGCTTCGGGATGATTAGGAAGGATTGAGGTCAAAAACCCATTAGAATCATAAAAATTAGTGCAGTGAAAAAAGCCCACCCCCATCTTTGGCTGTGCACTCACCAATCAAAATGACACATGAAGGTCACATGATAGGAGATGTTTGAATTGGACCAATGAGATTCTTGATCTGGACAATAAGCACCTAAAGGGGTTTCATTGGAGTGTAATTCACTCTGTCAGCTATGACAAATTCTTCTCCCGTTTGGAAATCCTGCATAATGGAGGAAAAAAGTGTTTTTTGTGTGTGTGTGTGTGTGTGTGTGTGTGTGTGTGTGTGTGTGTGTGTGTGTGTGTGTGTGTGTGTGTGTGTGTGTGTGTGTGTGTGTGTGTGTGTGTGTGTGTGTGTGTGTGTGTGTGTGTGTGTGTGTGTGTGTGTGTGTGCGCGCGCGCGCACCTGTGCATGTGTGTAGGATGATGTTTTTTCTTGTTGCTTACAGCTAGGATTGCTAACAACAGGGGATTTACATATTTTATTTTTAGGGGCGCAAAAATAACCCATCTCTGGTTCATCATCTTCCAGTCACTGAAAACAACATTAGACATCGCTGCCATGCTTATCCTGAATGTAGACAGGAAGTGCAATATTTGAACACTGCTGAAATGAGTTTGCTTTTACAGCAGATAGAAGATAATCTCGCATCTCATTTATTGTTATCCTTTTTTGCCCATGCCAAATAAGCCTAAGTAGTTTTTATAGTTTGCCAACAGAGAATGACAAAGTTGCAAAAGATTAGAGCACTTGAGTTGGAAAAAAAAAGAGGAAAAAAGACAAAATTAAGCTCGGACAAAATCGATTCAGTCAAATCAACAAAGAACAAAAGCCGTTAGTGGATGGCTGTTTACCCCTGTTATTTGGATGAGGAGGCCATTTGGCAGCCTTGGCCCCCATCAGCCCCGGCCCCCAGCCCTGTGGATTGGAGATCTGTCTAATCTCCTCCACCAAGCTGACCCAAACAGGAAAAAAGGGCCTCTTATAGTCTTTGCTTGGGCTTTTTTTTGAAGACTGGCTCTATTGGTTTTCTGAAAGAATGGCATTGTCTGGGAGATAATGCCCACAGCTGGCCCTGCCTGCCTGGCCCACTCTGCTCAGCCCTGCCTGGCCCAGGAAGACTGAAGGCGGCTGGTCTGGAAGGGAGGACGGTTGTAGGCCTGGATGGGCTTCTTCTGCAGTGGTGGTGGTGGCGACTCTATTTGGAGAGCTTCACTGATAACCCCTTCAGGACCCTCTGGTGTGAAGGGCAGTGGATCCCAGCCAGCCTGCCAGCCAGCCAGGGGAGGGAGTGGAGTGAAGGAGAGAGGAGTGAGGAGGGGACAGGGAGAGGAGGGAGGGAAGGATGCAGCCTGGAGCAACTCAGCCTTTGCCTGTGGAAGGGCATCCTCTGACAGTCTTGAGCTTAGGTGTTAAGAAGCATGTGGGCTGTCTGCCAAATGAATTCTGACTTTTGTGACTCTGTCTCTGTTTTTTGGTCTTTGTCTCTCACTTTCTCTCTCCATCTCTCTTTTCTGTCTTTTCCTCTCACTCTCAGTCCCCGTTGAGCTACCTCTTGGTTTGGTAGCTGTCCCTCTCTGCATCTCAGTTCAAATTCAAAACTGTTTCATTGGCATGACACAGGCAGTTTGTATTGCCAAAGCATAATATAAGTACAGAACAAGTCTCTCTCTCTCTCTCTCTCTCTCTCTCTCTCTCTCTCTCTCTCTCTCTCTCTTCCTTTTCCCTCTGTCTCTCTGTCCTTCTCTCCCTCTCTCTCTCTCTCTCAAGTCAAGTCAAGTCAAGTCAAGTTTATTGTCAATTTCTTTACATGCACTGGTCATACAAAGAATTTGAAATTGCGTTTCTTGCTCTCCCATGCAGACATAGACTAATCTAGGTAAGGACATAGACAGTATAGACATACTCTCTCTCTCTCTCTCTCTCTCTCTCTCTCTCCATCTCTCTCTCTTTCTCTGTCTCTCTCACTCCTCTCTTCTCTTGTCTCTTCTTGTTTGTTTTGATAACTATTAATATTTCAGTCAAAGCCTTTTCTGTCTCTGCCAGGGCATTGGAAAAGGTCTCACTGCCGTGTGTTTTCAGGTTCTTTTCACACTTGTTTTATGTGTGGTGCAGTTAGGAATTAGCCAAATCTAATTATGTGCGGGGTTTCAATGATGTCTCGGGCCATTTGTACTGTGAAAAGGTAATCTTGCTCATAGTTTCATTTTTGGCGCTGTTTGTCAAACACAAATGGAGCCATCAGTCCTCCATAAAATAATTTATTTTCCTTTTTTTCTGTCGGCGAGGGCCTTTTACTCCAAATTAAACTGAGGGGAAGGGCAGACCGGGTGTTTTGATTAAATGTAATTGATTTTGCTAGGGGAAGTAGAGAGAGAGAGAGATGGAGAGAGATGGAGAGAGAGAGAGAGAGAGAGAGAGAGAGAGAGAGGGAGAGAGAGAGATGGAGGGAGAAAGGGATGGAGAGAGAGGAATGGAGGGCGGTCATGACTGAGAAAGAAGAGAGCTGGGAGAGATAGACTGAGTGAGGAAGAATGAGCCATGCCACATTTCCACAGCCAGAGGACTTGTTATCTTATTGTAGGACTGCGCACAGTTTTGCCAGCACAATGGCTCTGTGATATAAATGTATTTATCGATCTGGAGGGACAAAAGCTTGTTGGATGCCTGTCTCTGAGGCAATTAATGAAACACCAAGCAACCTCAGGGTCAGCTGTAAAAGAAACAGCAAGCAGAGTGTAAATTGGTTTTCGTGGTGTGCTTATTTTTCAATACTGTTGCATCAGATGAATCAGATGATTGTTTGGAGGCATTGAGGCTATGTCTCATTTGTTGTTTTCCTAATAGATTTTCCCCTCTTCTGTTTATGCATGCTGGAGCCATCCATCCATCCAAAGCCCTGCACCACATGAGTTATTAAACACATATAGCATATTCACCTTATATTGGGCACGGGTCAGCAGTCACTTCAATGGGTGTGTGTTGTGTGGGCGTCCCTCTGTGTTGGTTGCCATGGATACGTGACAACGAGTCCATTCGGAGGCAAGAACCCCTAATGGACGTGTCTGTGAGGTTGACTGGCTCTGGGGAGGGAGAGGAGGAGAGGGGAGGGGAGGGGAGGGCAGAGAGGGAGGGAAGAGGGCCCTCTTTTTCATGTACACAATGAGTCATGACGGAGCTCCCCTTTGAGTCGGATGGATCCATTTGTTACTCTGGGGCAAACCGTGACAGTTACCTTGGTCACAACAGCAGCACCCTCCCAGATAGACCCCTCTACACCCCCCCATCCCATCTTCCCTCCCATCCCCAATCTCTTCAACCCATCACTATCTATTCTACCCCCTACCCAAGTGAGGTCAGAATTTAGACTTTTTCAGCAATGATCTGCTTAGGGAGATCAAGACAGACACCCCCCACCCCATCATCCACCTTACCACCCACAACCACCCTCAACCCAGCACTATCTACCCCCTACCCAAGACAAAATACAGACCAAAAAACTTTTCAGCAATGATCCGTCTACGCAGATCAAGACAGACACTCCTCCTCACCCAATCATCCACCCTCCCACCCCGTCATCCACCCTCCCACCCCAACCATTTTCACCCGCTCACTATCCCACCCCCTATCCAAGTGAGGACAACATATTAGAGACCAAATAAACTTCTCAGGGTGATGATCTGTCTACCCAGCGCATGTCAGACTTTGCGGATCATCTTCTTCTCTGCTGTGGTGGCCCCTGCTCAGAGGTTAAGGCTGAACAGATGTGACAGCATGTGCTGATGTTGTCCTCGCTCCTGATAGAACAAGGAAATCCTTGGTGACTCTTTCCTTCGGCCTGGGCCGGTCGGCTGGCTGGTCTGCAAAAGCTGTGTGGCTCCCTCCTTAGAACAAAGCCACTCAGTGTCACTTCATTTTCTCATCTCTTTCTCATCATCACAGCGTGCATGCTCATACAATGACAGAGCCCAATGCAAATAGCCCCAAACGGGATGCCAATTGCAAGCACTGCGGTGGGCGGAGGATGAGGATCAAGCTATCTGCCGGAAGTCTATGCCCGCTAATTTTCACTCCCACGCCGTCCTGTGAAAAAGATATGAGAAAGGTTTCAGAGGGGAAGATAGTATCCATGCATGCCAGCAGCGGTCATATGTTGGTCTCGGGAACAATTATGAAATTCCTTTTTTTTAATGTGGAATCTGGGCATTTAATCTCATCAGATAAAGGAGCAATCATCATTCAGGGAGATTACTCTTTCGTTTCATCCCCGGCACTCTCACCAATCCCCATCCCACCACTCACCAATCCCCCCCTTTACTTTTCTGATGCACTGGGTGGGTGAACAACAAAACTCAGTAAATCCCCCGTTTGACTCTCATCCTTGCTCAGCCAGGGTGCACATCACAATGGGCACATGTCTGTATTTTGTCAGTGCCTGGATGAGAAGCCAGCTTTGTTGGCCAATTAATGCAATGGTTTTGAGTGAGGTATGCTGTCTGTACTTTTAATGTATAGACATTCAGCCGTTTACATCTGTGGTGGTCAGTGCACCGTGTGTGATGATGTTTGGTGGTATAGAATACAGTAGCTGACAGCCAATTAATTGCTTTGTGAACTGCCTTGTCATAAAGTAAAGAAACAGAACTTCTTCAAACCACCCTCAATCCTTTTTATATGCCTTTACCATGCACTGTCAAGCGAGCCGGAAGCGTTGTGACATCTACCTAGTTAGGCAAGCAGAAATATATAGGCACATCTTGTTTCAATGCTCTAGAATAGATGGTGCCTTTTTAATAATAAGTAGCGTTGTTATTGGAAGGAGACACAGACGCAAGAGATACCATTTTCTTTTTAACATTACTGCCTCCTTTTACATGAGTCTATATAGCCTTGTTTCTTGGCTGCCCTTCAGTGTCTATTCACTGTATCCTTCCCTTGCCAAGTATGTTATCATCAAAGCTGGTCCTGTTTCCATTTATATCTCGTTTTTTCCTTCAGTAGATCAAACAACGGTGGTTGTTTGTTGTTGGCAGTCTTTCTCAACTGTCTTGCAAAAAAGATTTTCTCGATATACAATATATGCCACTGAAGCCGATTCTATTATAACAGCAGTAAAATAGAGGTGGTCCACACCCCTGCTAGGGTAACTGGAGATGCTCTTGTGTGCCTGAAACACGACCTCCTTGTACTACGGATCTGACAAGTAGCATTTGTGTTGGCTGTCTGTGCTTAAGACCTGTTCTATTTTCTGCTGAACAAACAGGCTGCCTGTGTGAGTTACAGCACCAGAGTTGAACATTACCGATGGTTTCAATCTTCAACTATGCTTAATATGCTGTGGAATGGAAAGCAGTCAGTTGTAGAGTGTCCTTTTCAGTTTGATTCCCACTGTCAAGTATCCTCTTTCCAGTCTAGTTCCATGACTCTTGTGTCTGTCATGTCAGTGCTTAACTGTCCTTCTGTGTGGATTTTTTGGTGTGTATATATGCAAACAGATGACTTCATCACCAACATCGACAACTCTACCAGTTTAACAGGTGCATGTTCAACTGAACTAGCTCTGACCTCCAGATTGGATTCTCCATGGTCCAAAAATCCAATTAAGTCTTTGGCGCCTGCAGTCAGACTTGTCAGAATTACTCATTCCCACGTATCCAAAAAACGCTGCTCCTGGGAGAGGCTGATAAATCTGAGACCTTAATCTCACACAACTCCACTGGTGACACATAAACTCAACTGAATGACAGCTGTGGATGTACGCTGTCTTTAAGTACGCTGTCTTTCAGGTTATTTACGTTCGGGTTTTACGAGTAACAGTACCTGGAGTTAAGTGGGGATAGGGGCCGTGCTCTACATATGGCACTTCAGCCTTAGATAAAGGTGTAGCGAGACCATACAGATAAGGAAGGGATGCAAAAATCAGACGGATAACTATTAGGTCAAACCTTTGCCACTTTTTACCCATTATCAGAATTCGCTGAACCACTAGGTTCCTCATGACCATGGCTCAGCACTATAGATCACTGCTTACACCACAGTGACCACCCACCGTAGTGATAGCCTCGATGCGAACTTAGGCATGAGGTTAGGTTAACTATTTGAAAATGTGTATCTGCCGAGAGCAGAGCACTAAACATTCAAATGAGGCCATAAAGATGTTGCGTAGAAAATGAAGTGTGTGTGTGTGTGTGTGCGTGCGTGCGTGCGTGCGTGCGTGCGTGCGTGCGTGCGTGCGTGCGTGCGTGCGTGCGTGCGTGCGTGCATGCGTGTTGTTTTATGTGATAGTATGCATCCAGGCTAATAGGGTTGAGCACAATCTATAATTGATCTGTATGATGAAAAAACACATTTCCATTTTTATATCCCAAGTTTTTATGATGCGGGCCACCGCACATTCCCATTCACCAAACAGGTGACACATTAGCATTCGTCATAAAAAGCTGCTGTTTCGTTCGAGAAAACTTTCCAGTCAGATGTCCAGTGGGGCAACTCGGAGTCACACAGTAGTCATACCAGTAGTCACATTGACGCACGTACGCACGCATGCACGCACACACACACACACACACACACACACACACACACACACACACACACACACACACACACACACACACACACACACACACACACACACACACACACACACGCACACATGCACAGCTTTCCTAACAGTGTGTGTAGCTATCCATGGAGGGTCTGTGTCGGTGGCGCTGGCAGGGCCGACCTTTGCTGCCCTTTTTGGACGGGTGCAGACATTCTCTCCCACTGCTCGGGCCCTGATATTAACCCCCCTGCCCACTCCTCACTTCCTGCCTCCCTTCAGAACTCTGGGCCTGGTGTCTTTGGCCCCGCGCCTCGAACCGCCAGGGGCTACCTACGGACATTTCAAAGTTGCCACCACACTCAGACAACTGAACACATACACGTAGGCACATTCGCGCGTGCACTCTCTCTCTCTCTCTCTCTCTGTCACACATTTTCTCTCTGTCTCTGACAGTCTCTTCCCATGCAATGTCTCATACGCCGGAACCTTCTTTGAAGTGCTTGAAAAGGATTACAGGGGGAGTGGGGAAGAGTGCTGCCAGCAGAAGTAGGCTCCTTGTTTTTCGGCTTCTTGCTTTGGGCTGTGAGCGTTTTTGGCAGAGTGCACAGGAGCGTGACCGATGGAATTTGTGGTCTATGAATGTGTCTTGTTCTCTCCATTTACCATTTTTGAAAGATGTATATTTTTTTGGAATCCATCCTTCATCGAATCTCGTGGTGCATTTGTCATACACAGTATGTGTAGGCCAGTTCTGCAGAATAATTCCTTCTCAGTGCATTTCTACCTTGAAACCCTAGTGCCTGCTTCTACAGTGTTATATCCCATCTGTTCACTCCCAAATACATCACCCGAGCACCACAGGTGGCCCCTTACCTTTTTTGTTGTGCTAACATCTTTATGGAGTGTGGCACTAGGACTAGGCTAGTTTATGGACTTTCATTTCCCACCCTCTGCGATTTTTTACGGCAGTAAAAAAAAAAAGTAAATGTTAACCAAACGTTCACTTTCCTTTTGAATTGCATTTTTTTGGAGGCCGTTTCTCAGCAGGAGTTGGCCTTTTACGGAGGTCTAAGAAGCAAGAGCTAGCCTGACTGAGTGGGATGTAAGGGTCACTGGCTGGCGGGGGGTGCTGTTGGTGAGGTTAGTAGGTTGCAGGGGGTGGAAAGATGTGTCTGGGTGGAAAGTATTGGGAGCAGAGAGTTTAGGCCTGGGGGCTTTTGACAGAAGGGGATGGTCTGAAAAGGTCTCTGTGACCAGGATACAGCTCACCTCTTAGGACGGCATGCTGACGCGCTTCTAAAATATGTCGTCGCCTTTGATTATGTGGACAAAGCAACGGCAGGGTGCATGGAACTACATCCTGAAGAAAAGAATTCTGCTCCGGCAGAATGAAGAAAAAGAAATACCTGTCTGTTGAAAGGCTGGTCTTTTCATGTAGTGTAATTGCCTCAAATATTTTGCGTAACTGAAAAGAAAATTGTGAAATGTGAAAAAATGACACCATGAAAATATAAAATGTTCCTGAAATATGTAATTTCATCTTTCTTCTGTCACAGAGTGTGTTTTTTTCTTCTTCAGGAAAGTAGCTTGTGTTTTTTTGTGTGGTGCTGTGATTTGTATTGGTGCACAGGGGCAAGTGGCACCACTGCTCCGTCAGGTGTTAGAGGTCCTCTGAGAGCTCTCAGGCCCTCGCCTCGCCTCGCCTCATGATTTGTCCTCTGCTCCCTGCAATCCTCCTTTTCCCTGACCCCATTATGAGCCTGTGTCCCCTAGGGCTGTGCCCAGGTTCAGGTGGTAGACGGGGAGAGAAAAGGTGTATTTGCACTTTCCGATCTCCGGCTTCTCCTGTTAATGGAGAAGGTGATGTGTCTGAGAATTACATGGAGCAATGAAGGGGAGCTGCCAGGGAAATGGCCCCAGTCATGAGGGCCCATCTCCGGGTGTGCTGGGTGAAGCCTTCCCCCCTACTCTTTGGTTTGACTAATGGTGCTTGAAAAAACTGGCTGTGTGTATCCAGATGAGTAAGAGGAAGTTTCAAATTCATCGCTCTTATTCAGCCGCAGATCTCATGAAGAAGAGAGCAGACATGCTGATGGATAAAAAGAACATCTTCATTGCGTGTGTAGTGAAGGGAGCATCCGCGAGTTCTAGCTTCGCACTGTCAGAGTTTGTACTTTTCCTTTTCTCTCAACTGTCTCCAGACGTCGGCATCTGGAGGTGTGAGAAGCAGCAATGGCATACTTAGTGGCAGCACAGAACACCCAAACAATCTCCTGTTTCCATTTTTTCTCCCCTTTTTCGTTATACTAGAAAGGCTTTTTGGCAGCGGAGGTTGACACATGACACGTCAGGTCTGGTAGGAGAGGAGTGTCCTAGATGTTGAAGTGACGGCCTCGCCCACATGAAAAAGCCCTTCTTTGAACTCATTTGCCACTGTGACGGAGATCTATTCATGTCCCCATCTAGTGTGACACCCTCGCCTGATTCATAAAGTCATGGAATTCAGAGGCATGGAGTGAGTGAGTGGGTGGGAGAAAGAATTCCTTTTTTTCCCCTCTCGGAGCACATCAGAAAAGGTTTCTCTCTCGACATTTGAGAGAGGGTTTTGATTGACATGGCTGTGCCTCTTCCCGCTGGCATCAGGAGAACAGAGCGATGAAAAGTCTTTAGCATAACACTAGGCAACTGCATGCCTGACTCACTGTTTTGTCCTAAAATTAGCCCCAAATGGAGATAGTCTGACATCCGCCAGATTGGTTTCTACAGATATAAAAATAGCACACACCTAAACAGTCTGGCCATTAAACTACAAAATTAATATATCTCTGTCAGTGCATTCCTCGTGTCCCTTTGTGTCACACGGGGCTATTCTTAAAGGGCTTCTGATGGATACTTTGTCACTTGGAGGTGTCCGTCAGCAGTGATCTGTATTTGAAAGTGATACGAGATCCTCTGGATGTGCGTTGTAGTATATTGGTGGTTATATCGACTGAGGAGCATTTCATTACCCAGTGTCATCAGCTGCTTTCCCTCCAGAGGAGGAAGTGATCAATGAGGCTTCCATAAAATCAGCCGCCTGTCCGTCACTCAAAGATCTGGGCTGCGTTTTCATCTCCTCTCATTTAGTATGATCCTCCAGAAGCTGCTTAGCTCATTAGCAAGCAACCATTGGGGACAGTTAAGTGGCTTAAGTCATGACACTACTGTCGTCTGATCATCCCTCTTCAGTGTGTTGCTATCAGTGAAAGGCACAGACTTAAAAGTATTTCAACTTTATTTTCCTCATAATAATGTAATATTGTGACAGAAAAATCTCAGTTTGGTACTCGGTTTCAGACATGCCATTTATACAGTCTCTGTTAGCGGCAACTCTCTGTTTTGTGTCGTACCTCTGTTGGTAAATTAATTCCCGCTTGTCTACCAGCCTGTTAAAGCTGTTCAGTGAGCCATCTGTGCAATTTTAATCATCATTGGAAAAAAAAACCCTCCTCCGTGGCACCTCTCCCTTTCCTGCAAAACAATTTCCTCCACAGCCATGTCAACTCCACTGAAGTAACGTTGTCCCTTAAAAAGTGATGCATGCATAAGAAGTAGCTTCATGGCCAGTCTCTCGGTTGGTTGTTTGGTGGGTTGTTTCGGGCCCCTGAATAGAGGCTATAGGGGCCTGCTGGGATCAGACAGCGGTGGCTTCCATTGTGCTCCAGGGGACACAGGCAGGGGACACAGGCCTCAGGCTCTGGGGGAGTGGAGTGGAGTGGAGTGGAGTGGAGCAGGGACAGGGTTGGAAGCATTCAGGGAACCTTTTTTTGCCATGACCATCCCCAAAAAAAACCAAACCGCCTATTCCATCCCATTTCATTCCATTCCATTCTATTTTATTCACCTAGCTGCCCATCCACCCACCCTTCCAAACAACCCACTCCACCCGCCCTCCCCAAGTCACGGTCAAAGTCGTGCCCTGCCTCCTAGGCTTTGCCTATTCACCGCCTCTGGGGACAATGCATTTTTTCCATGCCATAAAGCAGAAGCCTCTCCATGGCACCACAAAGCAGCCTCGGCACTGGAACGTGTTTACCATGAGAAAGGAGACCTCTGGGGCATGCCCTGCCTGATTTGCCTGCCTTCCTGCCTTCCTTTGGCCCCCGTGGGACTTTTACATTTATTTATTATTTATTTATTTGCGACTTTCAACGATGTTGCTGGCTGCATGCATGCATGCTGGGATTGGTCCCCTCCCTCTCGTAGGTATTATGTTGCGCCCCCCCTCCCTCTCCTCCTCCCTCCGCTCCACTCCGCCCATTGGGCCATGTCGACAGGTGTATTGTGTTCCCCACCCTCTCCCTTCTCCGTGTCCCCAGCCCATTGTGTAGCACAGGAAGTGGGCCAGCTATGTGCTGAGCCGTAGCTTTCTGCTAAAGCCCAGCCAGTCAGGAAGTGCTCTGAACGTGTCGTCCGCCCCAATATTACAGTCGGATGGGCTAAGCACCACGGCACCATCCCTGCTGTACGTCACCTTGCATGTACTGTCACCCTGCACCCTCCCCTGGCCGTCCCCACTGAGGTGTGTGTGTTGCGGCCTGGTGGCTGGAGGTTTTGGTGGGGTGCAGCGAGCACAATAGATGTACACTGAGGCCGGATCACTGTGAATTTCACACCACACACAAGCCACGGTCCTCAGTCAGAGGGATTAAGCGCCGCTGTGCTCTGCTGCAGCAGCGGCCGGGTCGGGCTGTCACGCAGTAAATAAACTCGCATTCCGCAAAGGCCATTACTTTTCTTTCTTTCCACCCTCCTCCCTCCCTGCCTCTCTCACTCCCCCCTTTATCTAACTGCATAACTGATGTTGTGGCAGCGCAGCGAGGAGGAAGAATGCAGGGCCAGCAACTCTTCGACAGAGGCACCGATTGGCGTCTTTCGCTTTTCATTTGTCACAGAGACAGGTGCTCAATGGAGGGCACTTTGGACAGACTGGCCTCAAGAGTAAACCAACATTTACCAAAGTCCTCCATCCCGAGCCGGTCTGAGAGTCCAAGCACACAAAGGGGCAAATGTTAAACTATTTTGACAAAGACATTTCAAACATTTCAAAGGAGCCCCTGTCAACAACGTTAATTATGACGGGGTACCAAAAGATTAGTTTGTTATTGTGTCACAAGTATCTGCCATCGTCTTGTCTTGACATGATTGGTGTAATTTAATGTGGCTTTGCGTCGGCAGAGCTTCTTGCCATCTGCTTGATGTATTCATCACAGCTTAATCCCAAGCCAGCTACGACCACGACAAGCATCACAAACAATCTTGATTAGTGGTTGTTTATACAAAGGCTTTGGGGGTCACTCTGGCGGAGCCCTTATCTGCTAATTGATCAAGTCAAGAGGAGGGGAGCCGAGTGCATTGCAGTGCAGTCTGGGTACTGGCTCCTTTAAGACCCATCTCCCTATTGGTTCCCGTCTGGTGGGTCAATCGTTCAGGAAGTTGGGTCATTAGTTTGTTCGTTTCTAGCCGTCCACTTCCAATTTTGATTGCTATTCAGCAGGCAGACACATCGTGGGACGTGGCCCATTTGCTGCCCTCGGCTTCTCGGATTATCAGGCTTGACAGGAGTCCTTCGAGAGTCTTGAAGGTTTGTTTTTTTTCTTTGCCGTTATTCATGCAACCTCTCACCCCCTCCTCCACATCTGTCTGCTGTGAGACAGAGTAGAGGTGAGATGGTCACTCTGTGGTCACCAGTCTCACTGGCTGATGGGAATAGCCCATTGTTCTGTTGTTCTGACAGTGAGTAAAGTAGCTGCACCAAAGCTGGACTGTTGTTACAAACAAATATTTGTGTTTTTTTATTGGATGCACAAGTATGTGACTATGCTTGTATGATGTTCTACATTGCAAGTGCAGGTCAGTTTAGAGTTTTATTCTCTGGACATGATGTCCCACTGACCTCTGAATACTTTCATATCATCTCATATCATTTCATCATTTCATTTCATACCAAGGAAGTCAGGGGGATGATGGCTCTCTTAAAACAGAGTATTTGGTGGGTTCCCTTAAAGCGATGGTTCGGAGTAGAATCACCCTAATGCCATTTGAACCGTGACACCCATCCACCTTTACACCCGAAGTGTTTTCTGCCGCAGACTTACATCAACAGAGTTGCCGTGTTATTCGATGTTTATTCCGGTTAGCTTGACTCAAGCGCATATGGATACTGGGCACCGTCTCCAAACTTTCCCCACAAAAATAACATGTCATTACACCAAACTTCTGCAGTAGCACAAATATGGTCTGTACTCACGAAACGAAGCATTTGGAAGTTTGGAAATAGTCCAGGAGTTTAGTATTATCAACACAAGCTGAATAGCTTCTCTGCTGCTAAAGCTGTGCCAACGTTACTTCCGTCATATGAGACAAGCCCGTAAAAGTCTTCAACAAACTTCCAGACGAGAGTGTTAAAAAAGTTTTCACTGAATTGTGATTAAGGGTTATATTTTCAAGGCAATACTTAAAAGATATTTCAAATCTTACCTACTATCAATTAGACAAGGATTTTCGTTATCAATACTGATGCTGAATTCACTTTTCATTGTGCACATTATGAGCTTCGTTGAGGACTCTTACATGCTTGTCTTAGATGACGGAAGTAACGTTGGCGCAGCTTTAGCAGCAGAGAAGCTATTCGGCTTGTGTTGATGATAATAAACTCCTGGACTATTTCCAAACTTCCAAATGCTTCGTTTCGTGAGTACAGACCATATTTGTGCTACTGCAGAAGTTTGGTGTCATGACATGTTATTTTTGTGGGGAAAGTTTGGAGACGGTGCCCAGTATCCATATGCGCTTGAGTCAAGCTAACCGGAATAAACATCGAATAACACGGCAACTCTGTTGATGTAAGCCTGCGGCAGAAAACACTTCGGGTGTAAAGGTGGATGGGTGTCACGGTTCAAATGGCATTAGGGTGATTCTACTCCGAACCATCGCTTTAAGTGAGTCATACTACAATGATGAGACACTCAGGGGTTGCTGAATGGTTGCCTGGTGGATGTTTGATGGTTGCCTGATGGGACCCCAGCTCTCCCCTGTTCCATCTCAGTGCCCGCGCTGGACACACCTGAGGGGATCTGAAATGAGATTGGCTGGCGTTGCTAATGCACCATGAGGGGTTGCCAGACTAGCGTACAGGGGGGGGGGGGGGGGGGGGGGGGGGGGTCTTAATGCCCTCAGCTGTGGCTAATGTGTTGCGTTGCCAGATGGTGTGAAGTGGGTGAAGCAGGTCAAAGACCTGTGGGGCCACTAAACATTACAATCCTGGAAGGGTTTTCACTTTTTGTATTGTCTGTTGGTTGTTGGTACGGTATGTAGACGTGTGTGTGTTAATGAGCTCTATATAAATTGCTATATCTGGTCAAAAAATGTCAAAAGTGTTCGCTTCCAAAATTCTTTTCTTACACCTGATTCCTAAATGCTGTGGTGCATTTGTTGGTATTCTGTTAATCAATGTGTAATTGCAATAGTGTAGTGGTTTTAAAAAGAGATGAAGGTGCCATTGAACAATATACATGCGGTCTGTAGCAGTAAAAAGTGCAAATTTTAACATCTGCTCTTACTATAAAATAGCGGGCAAATACTCTTTTGTGAGTAAATGAGTTCCATAAACAGTGGTTCCCTACACTTCTGGACACTTGCATTGCTCATACTGTAAGTAAGTAGTGGTTTATTTATTATTTTTATCTATTATTTATTTTATTGATTTCATCATATTTTTTATGTTTAATGACACATGCATTCATAAACCACATTCCCTAATCTGGAAAAACGTGCCTGTTCCACACATATTTTGTATCAGTAGTAGCAAAATCCATGCATAATTATTTTCCAGAGACCATTTTTTGTGAAGTGGCAACCTAGTTGATTATACATATTTTTTAGGACTAGACTAATTGTAGGAGGCCCTAGAGATATGCCAACAACCACCAACCCACCCACCCACACACACACACACACACACACACACACACACACACACACACACACACACACACACACACACACACACACACACACACACACACACACACACACACACACAGACACGCAGGGCCGCTGACAGCTTTGGCTGGGCCCAGGACAAAGTCATCTGAAATGGCCCCCGGCCCAATAATATACAATGTAATGAGAACCCATTTTTGGGCCCCGTGTCTCCCTGGGCCCGGGACAGACCCCTTTGTCCCCCTTTCAGCTTCCCTGCACTCTCTCTCTCTCTCTCTCTCTCTCTCTCTCTCTCTCTCTCTCTCTCTCTCTCTCTCTCTCTCTCTCTCTCTCTCTCTCTCTCTCTCTCTCTCTCTACCCCACTTCCCTCCCACACACACTTTTTACTCCCACACAACCATTAAGATTTGAGAGGGATGGTTCCATTGACCCACTCAGTGTGTGATTCTGCCCAGAGCTAACTCCATGGCGCACCAATAAAAAGCATCTCTGTTGAAGAGCGGGAGACCCCATTTCAGATCAGCCACCCTCTATGATGTCTGGCCTACAGGAGGTAGTAAAAAAAAACTTTGCATCCTCTGCATCTCCGCTCTCTCTCTCTCTCTCTCTCTCTCTCTCTCTCTCTCTCTCTCTCTCTCTCTCTCTCTCTCTCTCTCTCTCTCTCTCTCTCTCTCTCTCTCTCTCTCTCTCTCTAATGGGCTTTCCCCCCATCTGCATCCCCATCCCCGCCACTGTCCACCACTGTGCTTCCAGGCCTCTGTTTGGTCGAGCCATGCCACAGTAAATGAATTCTAGCTCTAGCCCGCTCGCACATATTCTGTAAATGGAAAAGTCTGCAGCCCCTAGTGTGCCTCAGCTCTGATCAATATTAGCCTACTGCCATCTACTTAAACAAACAACACACATACCCACGTATAGTGATACGGGGAGAGAGAGAGAGAGAGAGAGAGAGAGAGAGAGAGAGAGAGAGAGAGAGAGAGAGAGAGAGAGAGAGAGAGAGAGAGAGAGAGGAAGATACAGAGAGAGATACAGAGAGAGATACAGAGAGAGATTCACTAACATGCACCAAAAGCAATTGGTACCTCAAGACAGACAGGGAGAAAATCTGTTGACAGACTCTAATCATGCTAAATGTGCCACTGAGGAGAGAGGAGCCAGCACAGCCTGAGATGATTTAGCTTAGTGAGGACTGTCTAAACACAGGCACGCACGCACACACACACACACACACACACACACACACACACACACACACACACACACACACACACACACACACACACACACACACACACACACACACACACACACACACACACATACACACACACACACACACACACACGCACGCATGCACACACATACACACACTGACACACACATCCCGACTGGCTGGTACTGTGGGGTCTGCTTGAGTGCCCAGGTTCCTGTGAGAGGGGTGGAGATGCTGGAAGGGCTGTGAGGCAGAGAGAGAGAGAGAGAGAGAGAGAGAGAGAGAGAGAGAGAGAGAGAGAGAGAGAGAGAGAGAGAGAGAGGCTGGGAGGCAGCAATTAAAATAGAGCTGAAGCCGCGCTCAGCTCCGCTTGTTAGCAGGAGCCCGGCCCCGCTCCTCCAGCCGAAACAGAGATGGCTCCTCTCCCCCATCGGCAACAAAGAGATGCGGGGAAAGATGAAAGCCTTTGCTCACCACACACATATTGTGAGCATACCGCAAAGACACACACACAAACACACATCCATACATGCACACATGTGTACACGGCCCCACATGAACACATGCATCAACATGCTCGCACGCACGCATTGACTCGCACGCACGCACGCACTCACGCACGCACGCACGCACGCACGCACACACACACACACACACACACACACACAAACACACACACACACGCACACGCACACACACACAAAGTCAGTAGCCAGATCACTAAACATCCAGGGTGGCTGGTTACTGTGACAAGGCGATTGCAGAGGGGTGGTAGTGACTAGCGAGAATTCTGGGAAAATTGAATCATATTCAGGCATTGGCTAATAATAGAACAGCTTGATGTTGTGCCTCCTGCAAGTCCTTGCCAGTAAAGCGTGCATGGCAGTGGCGCAGTTGGGGACTGTGATAGAATATAATGACTCTTCTTCTTGGCATCCTCCTCCTCCTCCTCCCTCCTTATCTTCCTCCTCCTCCTCTTCCTCCTCCTTTTTCTCCTCAGGAGGCTTCCCGTCGGAGATATTTCTTCATCGCGCTGATAGTGCACCTGTGGAAACCCTCCCCTCCCCCTCCCCCTTATCTTTTTATTTCTCCTCAATGGGTGTCCTGTTAGAGAAATGTGCTGTATGTTATCACATTGATAATATGGAAGACTAGGAAGACGGCCTACAGTAAGCAGTAGGATAAGATAGAATTTTTAAATCTCCTCCTCCTCCTCTTCCTCACATTCATTCCCCTCTGTCAGCTCCATGTTGAAGATATTTTCTCTATCACTCTGATAATACACCTATGGAAAAGGGATGCAAACTTCTCTGTGATAGTGGAGTGGTGGCTGTGAGAGACTATAATGACTTGTTTCCTTGTCTCCCCCTTCTCCTGCCTCCTCCTCAGTAGAGCTGTGTGGTTGGAGAGATGGATAACATAGAAAAACTGCTGAAAATGTGCAGTAGGCTGTGATTCAGACTGATATTTTATACAGTATGAAGCTTGTACTGCACACTTGCGTTGCCAGTAAGCGCACATGACAGAGGCAGTGTAGTGGAGGCTGTGATAGGATGTAATGA
>NC_085860.1:44877866-44952866 GCF_034702125.1 Engraulis encrasicolus | reverse complement strand
TCTCTCTCTCTCTCTCTCTCTCTCTCTCTGCACTCTGTCCTGCGTGCACAGTGCAAACTCTGTGCAGAGTGTTCTGTGGGCCAAACGTCCAGCCAAGTAGTAGCCAATGCATAGATGCTTAGATCCACAGCCACAGGTGCACAATTCAAAGGGGAAGTAAAGGGGAAAGAAAAAAAATCAAAACAAAGCAAAGTTGTAGGCTGATCTGAGTTAGAAAAAAAACATTGTCCTGGCACCCATGAACAATACGCATTGAGGGAGATTATGTTACATTTTGCTCTGCTTTTGTAGTACAGGGTGTATTATTCCGGGCCAAGTCAGCGGCAGTAGAATAGTCACACTTTCAAAGGGTGGGGGGCTTGGTTGCACTAGCTCCATTGTTGTGGGCTGCAACCATAGCTAACGGACGTTAAAGGGCTTTTTCACATCAGTCTATTTAATGGAGGCAATAATAACGCCGAGGAGTCGGCAATAAACAACAAAACTTCCCGTGCTGCTGCAGTTGCGGATGGGGCTGAAGTAGGATTGGGTTGCGTGGTAGGCCATCTGTTGAGTGGGCTGCTGCTGCTGAGGGTAGGGTAGGGTAGCACAGGCTGGGTTTACTGTTCTCTTAGTAGGCTACTGTAGTATAGTAGTGGGTGTGATGGGAAAGGAAGTTTGAGCCTAAAATGCCTCAGGCAGTTTACGCTTGCTGTGTTTGAAAAGTGCTTGTGCAGTCCACTCACTACTGTGTCTGACTGGCTCACAGCTGGGTACCCCTAGTGAAAGTCAAAGTCCCATTGATATTTACCCCTATGGACATGCAAAGCATGAATCATGATGATGACTAAATATTTTAATCCCTTTTTAACCATTTATTGGCAATTTTCTAAGAATTGCCGTACTAATTGTAATGTGTCGGCTATATTTCATATTTATTTGTGCATTTTTGTTTGCACAAGGTGAAGTAATAAAAAACGCACACTTTTGCTGGAAAATTTAGGGTCCCTTGTACCCGTGCACACATGATACCAGGAAATGTTTAACCCTTATTGTCCAGAGACAATGGGTTGTTTTAATCCCACGGAGAGTGGGGACTCCAGAGGGAGGGTCTGGGTGGAGCTGTGTGTGTGGTTGTATACGCGAATGGAACGACTGCCCCGTCTGTCAGACTGTCACGGGCAGAGCGTATCACATCGTTAACTCTGCAAACTTAGAGATACGTACGGGTCGTAGGACTAACCATGTGGACCTAATTCCTACCTGGGAAAAAGCTGTTGGATATAGCGGTGAAACATAGGCTAACCTCGGTCGCTTGGGATATCGGTAAGTTTTGACAATTTGAATGAAATATCACAGTCTCTCGTAACGCTTGAAGCGCTCGCGCAAGATGATGCTTCTCTGTGGCAGGTGCAAAAGGGATACAACTTGATGCGTCCCAGAAGGTCATAAGTAGTAGGATATTCTGTCATTCTGCACGAGAACAATTTGAAGTCGATAACGCTCGTGGACGTGTACAGAAATCATTGTATGGCTTGTTACCGGGAACAACTTCTATTCATGAATGAATTCGCCTCGGCTGGATGTAATTATATGTCTATTATTCTTTAAATTACTGACATCTTCCTTTAGCGATCTTTATACAGATATCATTCATGCCACTCGCGAGTAAAATGCATTTAGACACCGCGCGCTATGTCTGCTAGTGCTCCAATTTAAAATGTATTCCCCCGTCCGTCACCAAGTAGCCCAAGTTTTGTATCGTGTATGCAGGCTGTTAGTAAACAGGCTGTTACACATGTCAGTGCTGACTTCACACGTAGTCCTTTTAGCATGTGAATGGAACATTTCTATTCTGAAGGATGTTTCGGTAGGGTACTTCTATAAGCCCACGCGCATAATGGCATCATGGAATATGTGACCTCGTATGTATGGCAACTGTGCAATGGGGATAAAGACTCCCGACCTCCGTCACTCAGTCAGCATCTCTATCCGACTTATCTCCATGGCAGCAGCGGAGGGCTTAGGCCAGCAGTTTGGTCCTCTGTAGTAGACAACTGGGCATCGGAGGCTTAGCCAGGAAAAAAACAGCTGTTGTTACCCACCACGGGGTTGTCTATCTCTAACACGGGCTTCATTAGAGTGAGATAAATAAAATACACAAACTACACACTATTTTAGGAACACCAGTCACAACTTTCCCTCTCCAGCTGTGTGTGGTGTGGCGCAAACTGCTGTAAAAATATTTTTAATCCAATATTCATAAATCTCAAGAGTGGATGGTATAGAAAGTAAACAACATGTAAACACAGTAAGCCCATGACCCACAGAAGACTCCATAATTCATGCAAGTGGTAGTCCAAGCCCGTATGGGGTTCAGCCACTGGTTTACAAAGCCAGACATTCTGTGAAAAAGGTTCTACTTCATGTCTACAAGAATGCACAGTATGGTATGCCTTGGCATAATTGGGTTTGATTAAAAAAAGTGATCAAAGATTTCTTTAACCCCACTTACTTTATCCGCAAAATTATCTTTTCCCTTTGAAGATGAGAAACAACGAGATTGGAGCACAGGCTGTGTTCGCCTTTTGACATAACTAGCCTCACAAGTTGATAGCTTCATTTATTTCATCATGCTTTAACTTTTCTCCCAGCGAGTAGAGTTGTACTGGTGATCTCTTAAGCCTTGGCCTCGGGCAATTAATTAGATGTCTAGCTATGGAACGAGGAGTTGTGGCAAGGGGATAAAAATGGTTTTCTCTCTCTCTCTCTCTGTCTCTCTCTCTCTCTCGCTTGCTCTCTCTCTCTCTCCCTCCCTCTCTTTCTCTCTGTGCTTCAAGCAGATACCCCCAGCTCTCAGTATAATAGTAACCATCTGAAACCGTTTTGCTCAGCAGAAATGCAGGGGCCTAATGCAGTATCTAGTGATAATTGTTCCAGATAAAAAGGCCATGCTAATGTAAGTCCTGGGTTTGCTAATGTGGCTCTGTAATGTATATTATATAGCCTGTGGTGCTTTTTCAGATGGGACTCTCAGATGCAGAGGCATGTTTCAAATTGCCACATTCTTATGTGGCCCCTGTTCTGTCAAGATGGGCTGCCTTGTCGAGATGAGCTACCAATTATAGGACCCGAACCCTCACCCCCTCGTGCAGGGGTGGGGAACCTTATGTCTCGAGAACCTTGAGGTGGGGAACCATATGTCTCGAGAACCTTGAGGCCGTCGTATCTGCCCCCCGATATAATTTTACTGTTATGCATTTTCACATGAAATATGTCGTCTTTTAAAGAAATCTTACATTTGCAATAGAATTAAGTTAGGCCTATGTTTTCAGGGGACCTAGTGAAGGTGGGGTCTGTTGTAAAGGTGCCCACCTTCAATGAAGGCCTAAAGTGCAGGGGCTAAATCCTGGTTTGTGTTAATAGTAAGGACCTTGGAGGACTTCAAACATTGGAAGTGGCCCCTCGAATGAAAACTCTTCCTCACCCCTGCTATAGTGCATTGCAATGGCTTGGTAGCTCAGCTCAGCGAATCCACACCATCCGCCCGTGTCTGTGAGGAAGAATAGGGGTTGGTGGGAAAAGGACCTCTTGCGTCAGGTGTGGAATTGGTTGAGTTTTATCGGTGGCTTTTTCCTCCTTCCCGGCGCTCATTTCGGCAGTCCCTTGGGGTTGATAAGCCTCACGGGAGGGAGAAGGGAGAGGGAGGGGGATTGGCTAGTTGTGCAATGTGCAATCATCTCTCGCATTGATCCCACCTTGTGTTTCTCTGCAGTGTGTATGGCATCGTACTGATTTCATCTGGTGAGCACGTGTGTGTGTGCGTGAGAGAGAGAGAGAGAGAGAGAGAGAGAGAGAGAGAGAGAGAGAGAGAGAGAGAGAGAGAGAGTTGGTCAGGTATCGGTTTAGCCTGGTGGCGGTCGGTGTGTGTGAGTCAGTATGGTGATGCAGCCAGTTTACCAGAGGAGCTGTGATAGCAGGAGCTGCCTGGTTGCCTGGGAGCAGCACACACACACACACACACACACACACACACACACACACACACACACACACACACACACACACACACACACACACACACACACACACACACTATCACACACAATCACACACATTATCAGGGCACCTTCTCCAGTCCACTCCACCCATGTCTTTTTTTCCCCCAACCTCAGATTGCTACAATGTTTGGTGTGTCATGTTGAATTACTGCTCCATACATCAAAAGCATTCAGGGGTCAGTAGTATTTCCCGCCTCTGACAGAATGTCAGTGCATGATTAAAGTAGCATGGAGGGAGAGAGACGAGAGAGAGCTTTAGCATAGATTACACGGCCCTGAAATATGGATCGCGTGGAAAACTCCCCCGATGGGATGGATGACATCTGAATAGCGAGTAGGGCTGCACAATTAATCGAAAAATAATCAAAATCGTGATAACATAGTGAAATCGAACTCATGATTTTAATCGTGATTTAATCGTAGCAATAGTGACCTACTTTTGAGAGCGTCCTTGAAGCCAGAACATACTGACAGGCTGGTGTTTCTGGCCAGAAATCTGTCCACTTAAGTTTCATGCTATTGCCTTTACATAATTATTACAATTCATTTTATTTTGCTCATCCTGTATGGAATTCAATCTTGGTTATATTTCATCTTGTTATAATTTTCAAAAAAATCTGCAAAAATCAATAATCAGGATTAATAATCGTGATTATGATTTTTTCCATAATCGTGCAGCCCTAATAGCGAGTAGTGCATTTTTTTGCACTGTTAATTCAACACCTCGAATTTAACACGTGTGGTGTTGATCATACTCTCCAAGTGTTGAATTAACACTATAACATGCTGTGTAGTGAGGAAGCCGTGGGGAAGCAGTGGAGAAACGGGGCTTTGATGATGTTGGCTGCAGGGAATTGATTGTACACACAGTGAAAATGCACTGATGCAGAGTCAACTTAACATCTAGAGTGTATTTTATCCCAGAGTACTCTCTAAGTGTTGATTTAACATTGCATTTCACTGTGTATGAAAGGGAAGTCATTCTACACGCCATGCCTCAACGGTAGGCCCACTGTCTGCTTGCAGCAATGCTGAAGCGTCACATTCATCTTGAGAAACAAATATCTCTGCCCCCGTAGCCATAGCGGGCTGCTCACTCGTGTTCATGAATTTCAGGGTTCATTTGCTCTGTCGTGTACCTCTGATAGTCACCGCTGATTGTTTTCAGAGGCGGGGACAGTGGCACATTACACTGCCTGCCCGTACCTTTATTTATATACAAACGGGAATGCACACACTCTCTATCTTTCATCTTCTACCTCGATTCTCGTTTGAACAATAATGGCGTTTCGTGTGTGTTTGGTCACGGTGTGTGATCAGAGGTTTTGTAACCTGGCAGGTATTTCTGTATGTTTATTTTTCATGTGTGCTAAAGCGCATATGGTAGATGTTTTGAAGATAAACTTGACTGTTTATTTACACCAATTCAGAGCTGTTTGAAAACCCAAGATGAATATCTTAAACTTTTCATGCAAGCATGTCACCTCTCCAAAGTCTGATAGTCTTATTGATTGGTATCGCAAGCTGTATTTCTTTACTTTTTAATCTTGACTCCAAAGCTGATCATACTTCTGTGCTGTTGTGTTTGTAGGTTGCTGTTTAAATCTCAGAGGTCAAGTGGAGGACAAACAGTTGGAGGACAGTACGGGATTGGAGTGGAAACTGGATCTTCTCCTGAGGTGAGTCCCTGGACCAGTGCCACTGACTGGCTCCCAGCATCTACTGTGTGGCCGGGGGAATACTCAGAGTAACATTGGCTAGAATGGGATTGTTACTTGTTAGTGCTGCGGCTATGATGGCGGCTCTTAATGAAACTGATGATTTTTTTAATGTCAGACACTTTCATTCTCCAGACAGGGTCAGACATGTGTGTGTTGATGTGTTTTTTAATCAGCTGGTGGTACTACATGTTCGTTTTTTATTCCAGAGTGATCCATTTTTGAACACTGGCCAAGTATGCTAAGCCTTATTGACCACCATTGTAATCCCTCTCTTTTGGACACATTTGTTTTTATCAAAGCAATGCCAAATAGGCCTTGTTCCTGGTTGCTCTAGGTGGAAAGTGTAATTGGCCCTCAATGGCAGCTATCGTACTAAGGATGCTTCACTCCCCCACACTTGCTAAGGGCTCTTTTTTGGCCATGTAGGCTGGTAAAGCAGAGTCACTGGCTCATTTCACCCCTTAACAAGTTGATGAGCCACTGAATAAATTTGGAAACCTAATTTTAAGGTCCAAGCTACTTAGTGTTGCTTTGAGATACCCTTCCACATCCATGACATTGCCACAGTACTTAAATGAACTTTAATTTTACAGTACCTCCCTGGGTGATTTCATGCATGAGGACCTAATACTTTCACACGATAATGACTTTTCCCCCTCGTTCTTATTATATTGATAGTTCTCCCCCGTTCCTATTCTGGTTCCTTTTCCGGTGGTGTATTTTAAACGTACTGTATAAAAATAAATAACTGTGGGAAACTGACGCGCCTCGGGCTGTGGGACACTGCTGCCATGTCAGTGGCCATCTCAGCATGACTGCCTGCCTACCCGTGTACATCCTGCACTGCACTGTATTCCCTGCTGCATTGCTCAAACATCCCCTTAGTTTGCACACTGCACAGATTATCTGTCTGGCATAGTTTTGTACTCTTACTGTGTGAAATGCTTTAATCATAAGCTATATGGTTTTTTCCCTGTGATGTGACACAAATTCATTCACTGTTGTTGTAAAAAAAAAAAAAAAAAAACAAGAACATGAAGTTGTGAAGAGCGTTGTCCCTGACTGGAGTGGAATCGAAGAGTCGATCATCCAGTTCAGTTAAGCATGTCATAGTGTTGGACTGTGAGACAGTTAACTGTTAAATTCATCCCAGATGGTGAGCTGCAAGCATGGTGGTGGTCAATACTGATGCACTCCGTAGCTGGCTGAGTCCACACTTTACAGAGAGAGAGAGAGAGAGAGAGAGAGAGAGAGAGAGAGAGAGAGAGAGAGAGAGAGAGACAGAGAGAGAGACAGAGACAGAGAGAGAGAGAGAGAGAGAGAGAGAGAGGGGGGGGTCGGGGGTAGGGGCAATGGAAACAAGAAATAGAGGGAAATGAGAGAGGGAGAGAAAAGAGAAAGAGATAGGCTGGGAGAAAAAATGTCAGTGGGTAGGGCCCATGAGTCTGATGCGGCAGTTTGAAAAACATTCAGGTGGAAAGGCTTTGTTCATCCGTTGCATTTGGAATTGGTCACAGTAAAAGTAGCACCCCCCCCCCCCCAACACCCCACCGCCTCGCCTCCACCCACGATTGATGTTTACCTCAGAGGACTTTCTGTGAAGAGTTCTTGTGTGTTTTGTACTCCACTCTGGGCTGTGTGTTGTGTGTTGTGTGTTTTGTTAATGATAGGGAGGTCGGCCCATTGGTCCTTCATGGGACAGTGGTTCTGTAAAGCAAAAAGACAAAAAACAGTCAAATACATGGAATTGATTTGCTTATTCCTTTACTCATTGTACTACATGCGACCTGTTTTCTTTTCGGGGTGAAGGAGTATTGAAGTGCTATTGGAACTAAACCATTTTCATTTTTAAACGTTACTTTTATTTTCAACAGCTAAGGTCTTGAAAGGCTTATTCTGTCAATTGGATTTGATGAAGTAAGGTCAAACTCTCCGACATTTTAGACAGAAAATTCCATATTATTAACATTCAAAAATGACTTTCCCGTGGAAAGTTATTTCATTGGTCTGAACGGAAATGTGTCTTTGTGGATTTAATACTTAAAACTAGACAAGCTATTTCATGGTCTCTCGGTTAATCCGTGGCTCTGCGTGTACATTCTCCAGGGCTGTAACGATATTGTATCGGATCGAGAAATCGTGATACACTGAGTAACGATACTGTATCGTGATACAAGGATGCAATATCGTGATACACCCTCTCAAAGTTCTGTTACCCTTCAGTGCAGAAAACAACCACATGACATGATGTGATGGTGATTCAAGTCAATAATTTATATCAATCGTGGGGTGTATCGAACAGTAGGTCAAAAATCGTGATACGAACCGAATCATGAGTTGAGTGTATCGTTACAGCCCTAACATTCTCCATGTCTTTCCCCTTCACCGTCATCTCAAGCATGCAAGAACTCTAGTCAGCCAAAACGGAAAGCACACCACCACCCTCACCACCCTCACCACTACCACCACTACCATGCTCTCAAAGTCAGATTTCCATTTACATAATCAAGACGTGAAGCCCACAAATCCATATTGACCTTTTCCAAAGCTCTCTCTACGGCTGCTCTCCTTTTTCCATGAGCCCCCTCAAGAGAGTGAATGGATGAAGCCTTGATGATAAGGCATATGAGTACGTACGTCATCCACACAGCATGTGCATGAGTGAGAGCTGTGTGTCAGACTTGTGCATCCGTATACCCCCCGAAGAGAGCAAATGAATCCTTGTTTGATAAGGTATACGTACTACGTTGTCCATCCACACAGAGTGTGTGAGCGAGCGCTGTATGAAAGACGTATGGCTTCTTGTAACTCTGTAGCCTCTTTGTGCAGATGGGCCCGCTGGCAGATCCAGAGGTGCGTCTTGCCATCAGGCAAGACAGGCAGCCGCTTGGGGCCCTTAAGCCCCTAGACAGTGAATAACAGCCCACACATTACCACAGTAGTGGCGATTTTGGTTCAAATGGTCTTTCTTTTGCATTTTCGCTTGGGGCCCCACCTGACCCTAGAATCGCCTCTGGGCAGACCCATTCACTCTTTGCTGAAAATACTCAACTACATCATAACACAGAAACAGTTATGACATTACTGAGAGCCTTAAATAACAGATTGAGACTTGGACATTACAATTTTGGTGACAATTAGTTTATAACATGTTCTGCGCAAAGGGGTTAATAGAGTATGAATGAAAGTTGAAACCTTGTCGATAAGATGTACATGTATACAGTACCTTCATATTGTGTGTGTGGATGAGTGACAGCCGGGTGTGAGTCCTGTGGATCCTTATACCCCATCAAGAGGATGTGTGAAGCCTTGTTTCACAAGACATGCGTCCAGGGCTCTAAATGAACACCAGCCAAATGCTGGTGAAATTTCAGTTTGGCTGGTAGAAAAGACCAACTTACCAGCCACTTTGACCAATTAGTGAGTGTGTGTTTAGCTAGTAAGATTAGCATCTACTAGCCATTTTGGCTGGTGATGAAAAATCTTAACTTAGAGCCCTGCATACGTCCATCCACACAGAGTGTGTACTTGTATGAGAGAGGTCTGTGTGCAAGACTTATGCGTCCTCATAGTGTGAGTCCATGTGAGGTGGATTAGTCTTGGGCAGGGGGTGTGTAGAGGGGGTGAAAGGGGGTCGACCGAGGCAGGCAGGCAGGTTGCTCTCGGCAGGTGATGAGGCAATATGATTACCCCCATATGCATGGAGGGATCAGCCACCATAAGAACAAACGCAGAGCTCCCAGATGGGGTTGTTGCTTCACACAGGATGACTTCTATCCATATAAACATGCACACACACACACACACACACGCACGCTCGCAAGCACTCACGCACGCACGCAGGCACACGCACACGCACACGCACACGCACACACACACACACACACACACACACACACACACACACACACACACACACACACACACACACACACACACACACAGAGTGAGGGTACAGCATGGATGGCTGGGCGGAGCGAAGGTGGCAAAAGATTTCTGCCATGCCTTTGATATGGCCCCTCTGCTCAGAAGAGGCTGAGTGTGTGTGATGGAGGGGGTTACCCACACACCCACCCACCCACCTCGAGGGGGGAAGCTCTGCCAGATTTCCCCCCTCGTCAGCAGGCTCCCAGGACAGGCTGGTGGCAGCCTAGCACAGTTGGCTTTAATGAACCTCTAAACAGATGGAGGGATGCTGCGACCCAGGGATGCTGCCACTTCATCTTGGTGGTCTCCTCCTGCACTTTCTTTTTTTGTCCCTTTTTTCTGCCTTCTTTCTTTCATTTTGTTCCTTTATGCTTCATTTTTTCTTTCCCATGTGCTTGCATTCATTCACTTCCTTTTTTCCTTAATTCCCCGTGTTATTAGTTTTCCCTCCCTCACGTTTTCTCTTTCTTTCTTTCTTTCTTTCTTTCTTTCTTTCTTTCTTTCTTTCTTTCTTCCTTGAATCCTTTCTTCCTTTCTTGCTTACTTTCGCTGCTCCATCCTTTCTGTCTTCCGTCCTGTTTTTCTCTCTGTCTTTTTCATTCTTTCTTTCTAATTTAACAGCGCGCATCCTTCCACCAGCACGGATCACACTCTATTAGTCATCTACCCATCTACCCATCCAGCACTCAGCACTCAGCACTCAGCACCGGCTCATTGTGTCTTTATGCATGTCCACGGTCATCGCACGACCAAATGAAACAGGTCCCGTGGGACTGTGACAGGTGCCAAGTGGTCACGTGTAATCGCGATGAGTCTCAGTTCGGAATGCGATTTGACAGCGCATTTATTGACACATTCGCTGGAATATATGGTGCACACACACTCCTCGATTCAGCAGCCCGCCTTTCTCCCCGGCTGTCTATTTGGTAAACAGCGTGGTGAGGAATAGGCTGATTGATGTGGTCATTAATCTTGGGGTCACGGTTGAAGGCCAGGTCTACTCCGCGGCGCTCCCGTATCTGAATTTTAATGGCGGTATAAAAAGGCTGGCAGTCCACCACACGTGTGAATCTGTAAGGAGCTTAGTGGAGGTAGACACACATACTGGAGGGGGTGGCACCACACGTCACTCAAAAACATACAGTGAAGGAACATCCAGTGCACAGGCATCTGTTTGGATTAATGTACTCACAGCAACACACTGGTATACCGTACTTATTGCACAGTATGGCCAAAGGCAACAATATTCCATATGGTTTAAGCTGATAAGCTGATCAAGTAATAGACATACAGTAATCATAGTTTTGAGTTATAGGGGACCCCCCACCCCCCATGAGCAACTAGAATCTAGAGAAACAAGGTCAACAAACCAATGTTGCGTGCAAACCGGTTTCCATTGGATGGTTGGATGGACGGACCAACGTAGTGGCGAGAGTTGTTTTATTCTACTCAAAATAGCTAGTTTGCGAGCCCTGACACATTAATTGAAGTAGGTAAGACTGAAAATACTGTATTGTAACATTTCAGTATGTTAGCACCCCCAATTACAGTATGTAGTGCTAACTAACACAGTCCATATGCCTTTAGGCTTATCACACTCACTTCATTCTCATGAATGATTTCAAAAAGCTGGAACGGGTCATTTTTTCCCATGCTTGAAATTGCCAACATTACATGTGTGGTGGCTACTGGCTTGGCCTGACACTCGTTCGCTCTAATGCCACCGTGCCAGCGGGTCAGTGTGCCAGCTGTCTCTCTTGTTGCCGTATGCCCTGTAGAGCGCTCTTAGGGCGTTATCCACTGCCCACATCAAACAGCACACAGCAGCACACACACAACAGTACACAGTGGCCCACCTCCGCTGCCTCATGTGATGACCTCATTTCCCATCCCCTGCACAAAGACCTGAATCCTCAGCACAGCTGTGCGTTTGACCCCCTCCTAATGGAGCATGGCATGCAGATCACAGACCCGGAGGCCATGATGGGCTGATGTCAGCAACAGTGGTGAAGAACAACAGTTCAGCATTGCATTGGGTTCGTGCCACTTCGTCAGCACACTAAAGCAGGCGTCATAACTGCGGTGTGAAGATAGCGGAGTCGATACAGCCAGCCGTGATTGGTTGACACTTGTTTGTGTCGCTGAGATGCTTATCTCGGTTCCACTCTTTGCACGTCATACATGCTTACTCACAGTATGGATTTGTATAAGTGGACACGTCTAGGATCAGAAGTTAATCCGTCTAAGTTTGTCATATTTAAGTTCACATACAAGGAAATAGCTTAAAGAGGAAAAGCAGGAGTATAACCCTGTTGACTGTGTGCATAATTTTATACACTACTGGTTCCTCTGTGCAAGACGGCCTGGATTCTCTGCACATTGCTTTTATATCCATTCAAAATGCTTTGTTGCAGTTGAAACGGGCATTAAACACAAAGAAAACTAAGTGCTAAACTAACTAAACTAAACAAACAAGATCATGCCATGATGGCAATTATAATGGCAGTAATATTTTTGCACTCGCTAGGGCTTGTCTCTAGTATCAGTGAACTCACTAAGCCTAGGGTGTCAAAAGTCTTCCGACCACACAGTCCCACGCCCAAACCCACACATTCAGTGCCAACAATACAAGTGGACTTCTCATTCACTCAAAGATGGTTTAGATGATCAGTGAGCTGTAGCAGAGAAGCTGATGCACTAGGGTGCTTATTGGAGTATGCAGAGGACTGGCAGGCAGAAGGCAATGAAGACCTGCTCACAAGGTCCTCATTCAGTGTGAGATATTTGACTCAAATCATACAGTAGGCGCCTGGGGCTATGAGGTCGTCAAAATGATGTGATGATCTAAATGAGTTTGACTTTCCATCAACAGTTAATGTCTGTGTATTTACTTCAAGTTCATTAGCATGATTCGATCTACTCAACTCTCAGATAACAGCCAGTAAATTTTTGACTCGTGCTGTTCTTGGGCGTAATAAGCTTTATTACTTCAAAGCAAGTCTGAAAATGAGCCCCGGAGCAAATGGTGCGATGAGATTTTTTTTGGAGTATATGCAGTGGAGCCTCTTTAAAATGCAAATGATAGTTTACTCTTGCTTCGTCTCGGATAGATTGTTGCTTATTTTGGACTGTTTGTAGGAATTTGCATATGAACAGAGGAATTCCCATTCATCCTTAGTCGGGAGGTAAACAGTCCATTTCTTAGCCAAATGTTATCGCCGCAATCATCCTCACAGTCTCCTCATTTCCAACATTTGAAATGGCATCCGATTTATGTGTTTAGTCTCGTGTTGAGGTTATTGAGGGAAAATTAAATATGGTCCAGATTAAGTTGATGTATGTCTCTCTGCAAACAGTTTTTACAGAGGCTCTGTGGAAGTACTCTAAGATCATGAAGTTTACATTGCACCGAATTACCCAAAGCAAAGATCATCAGAATCTCATTACACCAAATTACTCCTAAAGCAATCTCGAATCCTAGAATTGTTTTGAATTAAATCAGAACAAGTAGAAACCACGGGACATGTTGCGAGATGGGACGTCATCTTTTGCTTTCACAATTGGATTGTGGATTTACAACTTGTAGCATTGGGGAGTGTCGACAGAGGCCCTTTGTAGCTCCTTGGCTCTTCTCTACTCGTGTCTGCTGGAGGAGGAAGGCACACAGAGGTCAGGGTTGATCCGATCCTGTGCCCCGCCCTCTTAACGCCCTCACCACAACCCCCATCCATCCATACCCTTCCCTCCACCCACTAACCTAACCCACCCCCTTGCCACAAAAGGCCTGATTTGATTTTCTCACACTTTGAAAGGCGCATTGTTTGTCGCCTCTCTCCGTCTGAAATTGGACGGCCGGTGCTTTTGGTGAGCAGCGGAGGGGAAGTAATTAGTATTCACCTGCTGCGGTCGTCCGAGGGGTAGGGGCTGTGGTGGTGGAGGTGGAGGTGGTGTTGGAGGTGAAAGTGGAGGGAAGAGATGTGTACGACATTTTGCCCAGTTGCATTACACACGAATATCCTGTTCAGAGTTTAGAATTTGCTTGTGTAAAGTAGATCAGAACTTAGTTGTGCAGAGAAGACATGTGCATGCCACTTTGGTGGTGACGGTTAAAGACATGGTGATGGTGGTTGAATGAAGAGAGAACTATGGAATGATGTCCAGCACACACAACTTCCTTATCTGCAGTGTCGGACTTGTTTGTGTGAAGAGTATATCGGAATTTATTTTTGACTAAGGTAGGCTATTGCACCTCTGCCATGACTCATACATATTTGTAGCCAGGCCGCGCCCTCCTAGTGACGCAACACCTTCGGCATTGCAACTAGTCAAGTCAAGAGCAATGCAAGTACTTTCTGAGTTCCCGAAAATACGGGAACTCCTTTCACTGTGTCGGGAAGCAAACAACCATAAGCAAACCAAGGGAGGCGGGTCAACCATGCCGTTTGGTTTGGGAAATGTTAATTGTTATGCTCTTGGTCAGACCAAGGCTCGAAGAGATTTGAACGTCGATGATAATCAGGTTAATATATTTGTAGGGTAAAGGTGATTTACGTGATTAGAAATCTTCAATCTAAGTTCAATTAAATTTGTCCTCAGTGCTGAATGTTGTGGGAAAAAAACAGACTAAACACAAGTTGGGACAAAGAACTGTCACTAACTAAACCCTGTCTCACCTGCCCCAGACCGAGTAGTAATACCATTTCATTCATCAACACCCCCCCCCCCCAACCCACACACACACACACACACACACACACACACACACACACACACACACACACACACACACACACACACACACACACACACACACACACACACACACACACACACACACACACACACACACACACACACACACACACACACACACACCTCACCCCTTTCTCCTCTTCCCCTCGGAGCCCAGGCAGGGAACCTGATTTGTCCGTGGCCGACACAAAAGGGGAAACAAAGTGGGCCTTGGGTGGAGGACTAATGAGGAATACACCCTTACAGTGTTACATGTTGAGCCGCTCCTGGCCAACACTGGAGCCTGGCCTCCCGCACAATGCAAGGGGTCTGAGGGTGGGGCGAGGTGGGTTGGTGGCTTGGTCAGGGTGGGGTGGGGTGGGGTGGTGGTGGTGGGGGCTGTATCGGGGCCCTTTAAGAAGCCGCCCCTGATTGCATATCCTGGGACCAGGGTAGCGGTGTACTGTTCACTTGATTGTGGGCTAGTAGAGTGGAGTGGAGTGGGGACCTCCCCCTTGTTTGAAGAGAGGAGCGCAGGTGGAGCTGGGAGTGCAGATGCCGATGTGGAGAAAGAGGGATAGAGAAAGAGGGATAGAGATGGAGAATTGGAGAAAGACAAGCTTTTGTGTGGGGCTTGTGAATGCAAGCCTTGCCGGGGAACTTTTATAACAAAACTGTGTCTACTCGACACCGCAGCCGCCAATACTAAAACCGCTCACCCTCACCCTCACCCTCACCCCCTAGCACCCCAACTCCCACTGCTGAACCCTCACAAAACCATCCAATCTAGCCCACCCTCATGGAAACTTTCTCACACAACTTTCTCACAGAGATTTTTTTTTGTTATTGCGGTTGTTAGGTGATTGGCACATCCTTTCCCCAATCCACTTGATGCAATCCACTTGTGGTGCACCCAAAGCCCTAAGCAGGTATGTTGAAAACCACACAGGATCCAGCACAGCATGGTTCCAAACATTGTAGACATTTTTATCTCGTGCCATTCAATAGACAGACAGACAGATTTTCATTCTGTTTTTACAGTCAGCTTCCAGAGATAATACCGTTGAAGAATATTTGCTCTGACTGCTCTGTGATGTTTTTGTCAGAGTGCATTTTTGGTAGCCAGAAGACCCTTGGATTTGAAGCTTGGATGGTTGACTTCTCTTGCATTCCTAGAATTAGCAAATCAGAGATATTCATAAATGTCACTTGACAGTTGTTGACCACAAAAAAATCCAAATAGAAGGCACAGCATCTTTGTATACATCTTCCCAAAGAAAAATGTGCCCCCCCTAATTTGAGAAGCCCGTAACCTGGGTAACAGACATGCTGTGCCATGTGATAGCCGCCGCTGTGAGTCAGCCATCGCTTTTCATTTTGTAGCTTTTCAGCGAGTGGCCCAGGTGCACATGTCTCTCTTGTGACACCTGAGTGCTGTTCTTGCGGTGCGGACACCTGTGCCATGTCGTTTACATTATGCAAAGAGGAGTGGACGACCTGCCATTTATATGCTGGCCGACGTTGCATGTCTTGATATGAGCGAGCTCCAGGTGTGTGTGTGTGTGTGTATGTGTATGTGTGTGTGTGCGTGCGTGCGTGCGTGCGTGCGTGCGTGCGTGCATGCGTGCGTGTGTGCGTGCTCGCGAGTGTGTGTGTGTGTCTATCTGTATTTGTCTTTTTGCATACCCAAGAATGCTGTGACATGACATGTCAGCAGAACAATCTGCTCATTAGACTTCCATCTGAACATAAACTTCAAAATAAAAAATATTTCAGGCATATTCGTGAAATGAACGACACCACACACAAATCTGCTAGAACATTCATCTGGTCTGGAAAGCAGTCATCCTGTTGCAAGACCATCCTGTTGGAAGAAGTCAACACGCAGGCAAGCAAGCAGGCAGGGCAGTCAGCTTAAAAAAAAAAAAAGCCCATGTAACTGTCAGCTGGGGTTTGATATACATTGTTCCCATGGGAGCCGTATTGTATTCTCGTGGGGGATGAGGAGCGCTTTCTGTGGCCCAGAGAGCTGCTGCTGGTGGCACAATAGATCGAGCCAAATTGCTGAAAGACCCAGTGCTGACCATCAGCAGTTCGGAAAGCCGAGGGGGACAATAGGCATTGATTTAGGATGGTACCAGAGTGACCCTGGCCAATGGTGCTGGCTGACCTCATGTTTGTGCAAAAGGCAGGGCTTAGTGGCACAGGAGATATTTTGGACCTGGGAGGTTAACTGTATGTGCCTCCGCTGATTTGACAATGCTATAACATCCTGGTGGTCATAGCGGTGGCTCTTCATGGTGGTCATTCTTTTAGCCAGCGTCTCTAACATATTCTCTAATGCACAGCACAAAAGTTTCTTATTTAGGTCAATCTGGGGATTAGTCAAAGTTTCATGCAGAGGAAGTCATTTGGTTTATTTGATCTTAATGGAGTTTTAGGAATGAAATAAGCTGCACTTATCAAGTTTTTCTCCCTGGTACTAGAGTGACCCCGGTCAATGGTGGTGTGTGCCCAGAGGTTTGTGCAAAAGTGGGCTTAGGTAGTGGTAGAGGAGGGCTTTTGGACCAGAGAAGTTAACTGTATGTGTCTCCTCTTTGCCTGTCTTCCTATACAATTTCATTCTGTTTCAGGGTGGTCCATTCTAAGAGAAAGGATCTCTAACACATAGGTCAATTACAGAATCTCTATCACATAATTCATTACAGTCTCTCATTTTGGTCAAACTTACTGTAAGTTTAGTTGAAGTTTCCCTCTGAAAGAAGCTCATTTGTCTTAACTGAGAGTTTAAGAAATGTAATAAGCTGCACTTATCAAGCTTTACTTCCTCATGATTAAGTTCACAAAATTCTTCACAGAAGATTGTCGTCTTTTTTCTCCTCCCTCTCTTCCCCCTGAGAGAAACCAGAGATTAGCTGAATCTTTATTCTCTCAGCCTTCTTTTTGAGTGGGGGAAGGGGTTCATCACCTTTTGTCTTTTATGCAGTGCTCATTTTTTGATGAAAAGGTCAGCATAACAGAAGAAATGGATTTCTTCAAAAAGAGATCCATTACCATGGTTACCAAGAGGCCTTGGAAAGTCGTGCAGCAGCAGCAGCAGCAGCAGCACAGCTTAACATGGGCTACTGAATCTAAAGGCATCACATGGCGCAGGGCTAATTTACTAAATGTTACCCAGGAGGCCAATGAACTAGTGCTTTGAATTCCAAAAAAACACCCAAAAACAAATGTAGTTCATACTAAACAGACAAAACAATGAGAATGCTGAAACAAGTTGCTTTACTTGGAAAGAACTCTGACCTTAGTTTGAAACACAACGGTCGACTGACATTCCTGACGAGTGTTGGTGGAGGAGACTTGTTACACTGGGGACTTGTTGGACATTCCTCAGCGCTGCCGCATAGCCTTGTTGGTTCATGATAATGAAGAGCCTTCTGATCTCCATGAGAATAGCTCGTCATTAGCATACTCAAGCAGCCACTCGGGTAAAACATCGGATTATATGCGACAGACAGCCTTCAAAAAGTCCTGCATTTGCTTCAGGCGTAGCAGCGATTTTGCTGTAGTGATACTAGACATAATATTGTAGCAGGTTGTTTTGTTGCTAACATTGTAGTAGCAATAGCTAGCTGTAGTGAAATTGCTATTTGGCCTAATAGGAATAGTGTTGGTATTGGTGGTAGTAGCAGTAAGGGTGGCAGTAGTAATATTGTCAAAGTAGTAGTTAGCCGTTAGTAAAAGGAATCATCATGAGGGTAGTGGTGAGAGTGGTAGTGACATTGTAGTAATATTGAAGCCCTACCTGAAAGCTACACCTCTGAGATGTGCTTTTCGTAGAAGAGACAAGTTCAACTGAAGTTTCACGCCCTCAAGTTCCTGTGCAGTCTGCCTGTTCTGATAATGAGTTTTAGAACTATGTTGTGTCATTTTTTTTGTTGAAAAAGGTCTTTTAATCGTGCCCTTCAATATAGTACTCGGCTGCTCAGACTTTATAGGTAGCCAGGAAAGGCACTTTTACCCCAGGACTGATGATGAAGAGATGCTGCATGAAAATGAATCAACAAAAAAATGAAGTTTCTGTGCACGAAAGAAAGAAATAAAGAAAGAAAGAACGAAAGAAAGAAAGAAAGAAAGGAAGGAAGGAAGGAAGGAAGGAAGAAATAAAGAAAAGGAAAATTTGCCCCATGAGCAGGTCAATTTCGAGGATTCTACAAGCCCATGACCTATAGTGGAGAGGCTGCTTTGTATGCACTAGCCGTACTTGAACCGCTGCAATTCCAGCACAAAGATGAACTTCCTCCCATCCTGCATTGCATATCAATTTTATAAGTGATTACGTAAATCACTCATGTGTTTAATGTTAAAGAGGTTATCATCATTAATGCTCCGGTAGTTCCTGCCATTTTTTTATGTAACGCACAAGCTTTCCGAGTGTGATGTGATGTTGTAATGTAATGATGACGGTCCCAATGTGGCAGGTGTGATGACAAGATGGAGGAGATGTGCAGCTATTTTCCACTTCACGTGGCGGAGGATTAGCTGAGGGTCTGAGCTGAAGATGTATCTTGATAAAGCAGTGAGCTCCTCAGATGAATGCTAAAGAGAGAGTTATCATGCGCCTGCCTCTGTAACCTCTTGAAACCATTAGCCCCAGCAAGAGCTGTCAGAGTCAGAGGTGGTGGGGTTGTTATTTTGCCAGAGTGGGGAATAGGGCTTAGTGAATGTCAATGTGTGTGTGTGTGTGTGTTGTTTTTTTTCTGAGCTGTTGACAATGTGGGTAACATCAGTTTAATCTCACTTTCATATTATGAAACTAAGTAGGACAGATCCATGGAAGGTACTGCTCATGGAAAGATATTTATTCTATTTCAAGAATAAATCCACTGATTTTTTGCAGCATGGTCTTAGGCGCTCTGCCAAAGCTCGTTTGTTTTTTAGAGAACTGTTGGGAAAAAACAGGCACCTTTCAGTGTCAAGGGAGGTAACTGACTGACATTTAACCAAACAGGTTGGCTCGATAAGCCAAATAAAAGGCTGGTGCTTGGTGGTGGGCCAGGGGCATGTAGGGGAGGTGGTGTGTGTGTGTGTGTGTGTGTGTGTGTGTGTGTGTGTGTGTGTGTGTGTGTGTGTGTGTGTGTGTGTGTGTGTGTGTGTGTGTGTGTGTGTGTGTGTGTGTGTGTGTGTGTGTGTGTGTGTGTGTGTGTGTGTGTGTGTGTGCATGTATAATGGGAACCCAGTTCTAGGCCCCCTATCTCCCTGGGCCCGGGACAATATACCCGGTTGTCCCCCCAAGTCGGCAGGCCTGCGTGCGTGCGTGCATGTGTGTGTGTGTGTGTGTGTGTACACGCAAGTGTGTGTGCGTGTGTCCGTGTTCGCTGGAATAAGGGAGTCCATGAGAGTATGCTGTACTACTGTACTGTGAGGGAGGTAGGTACCCATGAAAAGACACAGCTTGTTTTGATCCATGGCTACTCGGTGAGCGACGGGGGCCTCAATTCATATGTTAACCACTCCAATCATTTGCATACCCACGCCACCCTCTCAATTATAAAACCTAATGAGGGGATTATGGGAAACGTATGCTGTGGCCAGTTGATGAAATGCTATTGTGTGGCTGCTGTCTGAGATAAGGGCCCCACGAGGAGAGAGATCACTCCAATATAATCTTCAAATGTCTGATTTGAATTTTGGCCATTGAGAATCACACATCATTGTATCTTTTTTTTGGACAGAGTTTGAATTAGCATTTACGTATGAAGATTTATTAAAATACAGAAATGTAAAAAATAAGACTCTTTGTAATGTCATAAGATGTTGTTTTTGTGAGTCAGTGAACAGTGAGTCAGATTGCCTGCAATCCCATTCGCACCGAAAAGCTACAGTGCCTATTGAAATAAAACATCAGAAGATGGATTTTGGGTCGATAGGGATCTATCCTCCACATCAGCCTTGGGGTTGTAGGCCAATGTAGAAGACTCGTATTCTTGGGGCTTTTTGCCTGCTCAGGCGCCCTGGCCTTGAACCCTGATGCTGGAGCCCCCAGCTCACCCCCTGGCCCTCATGCATACATGCAGTCAGCATGGGACCCCCAGTGGAGCTGTACTGTATGTCGCCTTCAGGCATCACCCAGGTTGTGTTCTTTTTATTCTCTCACCACAAATCCATTAAGATGCAGAGAACAGCTTCATTCGTTCAACCAATAATTTACACTGGAGTGGTGTTGTGTGCTTTTTTTTCCCCGACAAGGAACTGACATCGAATCAAAGTAAACACATTTTACATCGAATTGACTTTGTCATTGCATTAATCTCCCGACTGGGCTTCTTGCTGTTTAATTCTCTACAAGCGAGGCATTGATTACATTAACATTCCGTCATGTTGATTGCAGATGTTCATTAGGATCCGTGCATAAGATTATGCGTGCCTGAGGGTGTTACTTCTAACAAGATACATACCTGCCTCTTTTCAAAGAGAACGTCTGTGACTGTTTGATCATACGTTTAGGTGTAACAACATGAATCATAATGCAGTCATACTGTATAGTAGAGGGACCTTGGAGTTGGGGGAAGATCAATGGTAGGTTTTAGGTTAGATTATGTGTAAACACACAGCATTTATGTACTGGCTGAACGTATATCATGATTTAAACATGCTGCAACAGGGGACCTTTGAAATAAATAATATATTGTGTGTTTACAGCACTGCATGTTTGCTGAGCTGTACAGTAGTGATCTATCTATATATCACGCTATAAGATAAGATGTGTGTCTGTCCTTGGAAATGGGATGTATATTAGTCACAGTAGGCTACTGGTTTGGTAAGGCTTGGGTTAGGCTTGTATTTATCCTTCTTAAAGGCCTGTTACATTGATATGCTCAGTTTTATTTTACATTATCTTACTGAGTTGTTGGGATGTGGGAGTACAATGCAATATGAATGGATAACGAGACAGAATGTTAGCATTTGTTTCAGCATAACTCTAGGCTATACTACATTATGGTCCATGGCTGTAGAGAGAAAAAAATCAATGTGGTAATTGACCAACCATATCACTCTCGCTGGTCATGACGACGTTCCTACAGCAATTCATAGCCTGAAGTATAATCCTTTTTTCTGACTTGTTAACCTCACAAACATGAGAGCAGAGAAGTTTGTGACATGGCGAGAAGAACAGAGACTCATGCAGTGAGTCTCAGTAGGATTGGTGAAATTAGCCCGGTGCGTTCTCCTAGGCTGGGAGAGATATCATCAGCACCCTCCC
This sequence comes from Engraulis encrasicolus, assembly GCF_034702125.1. Lineage (NCBI taxonomy): Eukaryota > Metazoa > Chordata > Actinopteri > Clupeiformes > Engraulidae > Engraulis > Engraulis encrasicolus. The sequence continues at coordinate 44,931,186 of NC_085860.1, read as the reverse complement.
AGGAATAAATGGGGTGTGCCTGGTAATTTGGCGCCTGGGGCGAGAGAGCTTGCCTGCCCGCCCGCCTGGCTCGTCTGCCTGCCTGCTCGCTCATCTGCCTGCCCACCCTTTACCAGAGAGGGACTCCTCCGGCCACAAGGCCTTTTCTTCCCTCTTTGCTCAGGGAGAGCCATAAATGAGCCATGTGCTTGGATGCAGAAAGTCTCCAGAGGAGCCAGGCAGCGAGAAAAATTAATAGATTGATAGAAAAGAAGAGAGAAGGGGTGGGAGAGGCAGGGCTGGAGGGCTGGGAGGAGGGACAGTGAAGAAGAAAAAGATCGAGTAAGGGAAAAAGAGAGAGAGAGAGTGGAATAAAGAAAGAGAGAAATAAAAGAGAGGAGATACAGATACAGAGGCACAGTGAGGATGAGAGAAACCCCACACCCTCGGGTAATTTAATATACCTATTTGAGGAGCAGAAGTCAATCTAAACGCCGCACCGATCTTATAATGTGTCGTGCATATTAAAAGCAAACATTTTGCTCTCCTGTTTCTTCCGACTCAATCAAATCCTGCGTTTGTAAAAATGGATGAAATGAAATGTCTGATGTAATATCCGCAGATAATGGCACTCTCACTCAGCATGTGGGGAGCAGATATGGCTTTGACATTTTAATAGCAGCTACGAGCAGGGGAAAGCCGCCTGGGGTAGCCATAAAACTAGCGGTAGGAAAAACAGGTCAGTCTGCAGTTCCTGTTGGAGAAATGGACCATTTCAGCTGCACTTGCTGCTCCTCAAACGTTTCATTACTAGCGCACGTGCTTTGTAGAGAGATGGCAGGATTAACCGCTAAATAGCTATAGTAATAATAGTTAATGTTGTCGAAATGAGGCAGAACGAATGGCGGTATTGTGATAGCCTGACAGCATTAGCAAAGGTGTCAGTCTTGTTTTGTTTTTGTTTTTTGTTGTTTTTAGAGAGAGAGAGAGAGAGAGAGACCTGTGTTGCTGTGAGGATGTAATTATGTCCTGAGAGAGTGGTTGGGAGATTGCATTCTGTGCCTGGTGTTGTTCTTGTTATAATGAACGTGTCAGTACAAACTTTTAAATTGATGGATTACATGAAGGTGGAGGCCCCCTAGATCAATGGAACTGTCTGCATCATGTAGGGTAATTTGATAGCGGTGCTCCCACCCCCCGTCCGCTCTCTTGTTGCTCTGTAACAAATCGTGTGTGTGTGTGTGTGTCTCTGTGTATGTGTGTGTGTGTGTGTGTGTGTGTGTGTGTGTGTGTGTGTGTGTGTGTCTCTGTGTATGTGTGTGCGCAGGTTGGCCGACAGGGGTGGGGGGGAGGCAAAGGGGTCTGTTGTCTCGGGCCCAGGAAGAGAGGGGGCCCATAATTGGGTCCTCATTACTTTATATGTGTTGGCCAAAGGGGCCTTTCAGATGACTTTGTCCTAGGCCTGGCAAAAGCTGTCAGCGACCCTGTGTGTGTGTGTGTGTGTGTGCGTGCGTGCGTGCGTGCGTGTGTGTGTGTGTGCATGTGTGCATGCACGTTCATTCATGTGTGTGTATTTTATGTGTGCATATGTGTGTGTGTGTGTGTGTGTGTGTGTGTGTGTGTGTGTGTGTGTGTGTGTGTGTGTGTGTGTGTGTGTGTGTGTGTGTGTGTGTGTGTGTGTGTGTGTGTGTGTGTGTATGCGTATACACACACATACAGTATATGGTGATGAAGCAGCTCTGCTGTGTGTGAGTGAGAGTGAATCTGTGCCTCTTTTCAGACACAGGATGGAGAGGTTAGTTGTAAAGTGGCTGAATGTGAGTGCTCTAATGGTTGGGAAAATGCTGGGCGTGTTGTAAGTACATTTTCCCATCACCAGCACTCCACCCAAGATTCTTCTTTATTTCCCCCCCTCACATTTTTGACATGTCCACAAATTGAATTCCCCTGTCCGTTATATTTACCGGTGGCGAGTCGTTTGGGCGACCCTTTTTGAGAAGTGGTACACCACCGGCTGGAGAGCAGCATAATGGCAGAGTCAAACACATGGACAACAAAGGACAGTCCTTGGCCTTGGAATGGCTGACTGGCAGTTTTATTCTTCTGCCGTTCTGGTTCTTTTTCTTTCTGGCAGAACGGCTTCTTCAGAAAGGTGTTCCGTTGAAAGTGTTGCATTGATTGAGGCAGAAGCAGAGAGAGAAAGACAGGAAGGGATAGAGAAAGAGAGGGGAGAGAGAGAGAGAGAGAGAGAGAGAGAGAGAGAGAGAGAGAGAGAGAGAGAGAGAGCATTCCTAGTTGGTAAAAGCCTACTTTGGTATCCATGGTAACTATCACAAATCATGTCAAGTTTTCCCCTGTTCCACCAGGAACACTGTTTGCCCTTTAATAACGTCCTAATTTGCTGCTTAGCCATCATTAGGATAATTTCACACAGCACCAAATGTTTTTTTAAGCTTGATTCTGTATGTTGGCAGTTGGAGGACAATCTGAATGAACAGTGGTAAAGTCCTAGTGCCCTATATTTCCTTCAACCTGTGTTCTGATCACAGGTGATTATACTGTAGTTCTCTACGTAGGGATCTGCCGGTTCAGTGAATCAGCTGCAACATACGGTACATGGCGGAGGCGGGGGGGGGGGGGGGGGGTGTTGACTCTGAACCAGTGATGTCTGCCTCTGTTTTGAAATCCAGGACACGTCATCTGGTCATCACTGTATTGTCCCAGTGGTGGGATGACACAGCCTACAGCAGATAAACGAATGTACTGTGTAGTGCGAGTGTGTGTGTGTGCGTGTGTGCGTGTGTGTGTGTGTGTGTGTGTGTGTGTGTGTGTGTGTGTGTGTGTGTGTGTGTGTGTGTGTGTGTGTGTGTGTGTGTGTGTGTGTGCGTGCATGTGTTGCGTGTGTTATGTGCGTGTTGATGAGCACGCTCCACTGCCACATGACCTATTTCAGGGCCACGCGCACCAGAGTACGAGCGCGTCCCACCGACCGACCGCTCGGCTATTCCTGCAGCGCGATCGATTTGCACAGTCAGGGTGGCATGATGAGGGCCGTCAGCAGTGTCATTAAAGTGCCTAAATGACCCCCACCAGGTCACCACCGCTATCAGCAGGGTCACTCAGCACAGGCCCTGGCCTGCTTTACACTTAAACACCATCTCATTAAGTGGAAAAATATTAAAAAGCCTTTATTGAAACATGGCTAATAAGCAGAGACCCACGCGTTTCGGCGCAAGCCTTCTACCCTGAAGCCTTCTTCCCTGAAGAAGGCTTGCGCCGAAACGCGTGGGTCTCTGCTCCCATGTTTTTAAACTTATTAGCCATGTTTCAATAAAGGCTTTTTAATATTTTTCCACAAGAAGAGTGCCTTGGACTCCCTTTTTTGACAAGATATTGTTTTTTCCCCAACACCAAAGAGTACCTTCAAGATTTTTACTGAACAATTCCCTGTGCACTTCCGATTTTCTCTTCACTTGATGACCATCTCATTAAGATTCATCTTTATCTCCTCCACTCACATTTTTAACACTTTAATTGGTCGCCAGATTTGGTTGTTATTTGACTCTCTGTGGGATCTTTCCCCAGGGTGTATTTTAGCCTGTTTTGGATTCATCAAGGGAAGGAAAGTGTTGTTTCCCTTCCTCTTTTTAAATGCCCTTTCCACGTTTGCTATTGTTTTTGGTCTTATTTCATCATCTCTCGACGGCACAGGCCATTGTTTAAGCTTATCCGTGATGTAGCGTATTGTCTTGTTTTGGCCCATTGTTACTTCCACTCTTTTATATAAATTGCCTGCTGTTCTGCTGTAAGTGCATCTTAACCCTGGTCTCTAACCATCAGTCTCTACTTTTTTCCTCTTTCATTCATTCTCTCTGTCTGTCTGTCTGTCTGTCTGTCTGTCTGTCTGTCTGTCTGTCTGTCTGTCTGTCTCTCTCTCTCTCTCTCCCTCTCTGTCTTTTTCTGTGTATTGTACAGTTCGGTGCTGAGTGCTCAGCCCTAAGAGGCCGTTGCCTTGACTGAGGAGCGAGCGAGTGAGTGAGCGAGAGAGAGAGAGATGGGACGGAGCAGTTGTGGAGGAGGGATGAGAACAACAACAACAATAACAACAACAACAACAACGATGACAATGATGCTTGTGCCCCGTGTGGGGACGACGACAGTGCTGTCCAGATTGAGGATGGCTGGGCTGCTGACCATGCTGGTCCTGGCTCACGTGGCTGTGGCTCTGGAGGTTCCCCTCGACCGTAAGAAAAACAATCTTATAAGTCTTTTTTTCAATGACAATGATATGGACGTCTGTTATTGGAGGCCCCCCTCGTCTGTAAGAAAAAAAAGAAACAAAATCTGTTGATGTTTTAACAATGAGAATGAAATTGTAAAAACAAAAACAAATGTGCTTTTTCTGAATTTGAGAAAGAAACAAATTGGTTAGTGTAACTACGTAGTAAGAATCAAATCTATTTTTCTCCCTCTCACATTCACGCACCCGTATTCGGGCACAGACACACTCTCTCTCATACATATTGACACACAAACATACCCTCCCTAGACTGACAAGGGATTTGAAGCTTCGAGCTTGTTTTTTATTACCATGTGCCTCAATAATCTTGGACCATGGCAATTTTTAGATGGTGGATATCGCTCTCAAGTTATGGGCCAGATTGTGTTATTGACAAAAAAAAAACCCACATATGGCACCACTTGTTTATCACAGCGTGAGTACACCTCTCCTATCTGTCATAGCTAGTAATCCAGCAGCGTAGATTTCTCTGCAGGTCTTTTCTTCAAACCCACACAGACTGTGCAAAAAAAGACTGGCTTCACAGGCAAGGTACCAGGAGAAACACACCGTGTTTACACCGTGATTACACCGTCGGGAGTGTTGCTGGAGGATATGCGTGACACCGACAGACAAGACGGTGGAAGTGCAGCCATTCCAATTTTCTGTACGTGCACAGGACCTGACAGGGCCGTATAAAATATAGATAGTCTCCAACGCAAAGGAGTAATGGGCTTTAATTTTGAATGAGGAGAGAAGTCATGACCAGGGCTAACACAAAAGAAATCCATCCAGGAGTTCAATTGGAGGGGCATAGCAGGCATTGTGGTCTATGGACCATAGGCAGTGAGTGCAGTCTATGCTGCATGCGGCACAGGCTCTCCAGTCTATGGGCATATGCAGTGGAGTCTGTCAGCATAGGCCGTATAGTCTATGTAGCATAGTCAGTGCAGCCTATGCAGCATAGCTAGTGAAGTCTATGGGACATAGGCAGCACAGTCTAGAGGCATGGAGTGGCTTTGTCTCTGGTTGGCTTGTGCCACTATCCACTGAGGAGGCTGATGAACTCTCTGAGTCTCTCCTCCCCTCTGGCTGCACTCTGCAGTCACCACGACTGGCCATTTGGTGTGTGTGTGTGTGTGTGTGTCTGTGAGTGAGTGAGTGAGTGAGTGAGTGAGTGAGTGAGTGAGTGAGTGAGTGAGTGAGTGAGTGAGTGAGCGTGTCTAAAAGGCCTCATTCCAGTGAGCCTAAAGAGCCTCAGCTCCACTGTGGAAGGATCCGGAACAGAGCTGGAAGAGAGTGGTGTGGCGTCTGTTGGCCTGGCTGGCTGTGATGGGGTACTGGAAATGGATGAGAGAGAGAGAGAGAGAGAGAGAGAGAGAGAGAGAGAGAGAGAGAGAGAGAGAGAGAGAGAGAGAGAGAGAGAGAGAGAGAGAGAGAGAGAGAGAGAGAGAGCGAGAGAGAGAGAGATAGAGAGAGAGAGAGAGAGAGAGAGAGATGGAGAGAGATGGAGAGAGAGGATGAGGAGGAGTGAGGGAAAGAGGGGGTGGTAGTGGTGTAGGTGGTGGCCTGTGGCAACTGCCGCGGCTGGTGTTTTTGTGATAAGCGCTCCAAACAGCCGTACGCCAGCTACAGTATAGCGGAGGGAGTTTGCCCAAAGGCAGTGTGTGTTCCCTGTCAGGGCCTTCTCTCACCGAGCTCAAAGCCAGGGACCGCCTTCAAAGGCTTAGAACACAGTCATTGGCATGGCCAAAAGAAAAGACATAGCCCAGTCTGACGCGTTGTCAAACAGACACAGCGAATGATTCTGTTTTGGTTGTAAGCAGCAGTTCAATGTGCATGCACAGATTGGAAAAGGCTGTCACAGAGAATAGTAAAGGCCTGGCTGTCCCCATTGTTGAAGTTATCTAACATCTGGGTATGGTTTGTTTACAAATTATTAAACATCTGTAATTAAGCAAAAAAGGCATGTGAAGCTGGTTTACTTTCCTATCATACTTCAAGAGCAACGTTTATAAGGATGGAAAAGTCAAAGCTATTCTTTCCTCTTCCCAGGAATTAAGACCTTGAACGCATGTTCAGAATACTAAGAACAAAACTGCTTAAAATGCCTAATATGAATGTTTTCTCTTTCATGCGTTTCACTGATCTTCATATTACTGACTTGATTGAACCTGTATACCACAAATAACCACAAACATTCCTGTTTCTTCCTGTGATGGGGTATCAGTATATGGACATTCCTTTCCTATGATAACGGGTGATCACTTGGGTCTTTCCTCATGATGGACTTTCCTTGCTAACATGTGGATTTCTTTATCATGTCTGTGTATTTGTTTGCTGGTCCTTTGGGGAATTAAAGCTAAAGTTCTGGAAGGATGTAAGTCACGCGCACGCTTGCCTGCCTGCCTAGTTTGTATTCAGTGATCGTCTGGAGTGGCTTTTTTTGGGTTGCTGTTCCCTGCTGTTTGTTTTGCTTTTCTTTTGTTGATTTATTTATTTGTTTGCCTGCTTGTTTTTGGCTGACATGTCAGCATGGATTTTTGAGGATGTTGTTTGATTTTGCATGCCACGCTCTCCGCTTCCTTTTATACGCTGCTCCTCTGTATGACTGTCTGTCTGTTTGTCCTCCTCGTTCCACAAGTTAATAAATAGAAACCACCAGTATGTGTGTCTTTAAATGTAAATACGACATGAATTGCTCCACATAAGAGAGCCATGGGAGACCCTGTGTGTGTTGTGTATCTGCTATGCACCGCACTTTTATGTTGGTCTGTGTGTGTGTGTGTGTGTGTGTTTTTGAGTTCCTGCTGACTTTGCACGGGTCAGCATTGTTGAAGTAGAGCTAGACTGGTATGCCGTGTTCCGGTGTGATGTGTGTGTGTGTGTGTGTGTGTGTGTGTGTGTGTGTGTGTGTGTGTGTGTGTGTGTGTGTGTGTGTGTGTGTGTGTGTGTGTGTTTTTTCTTCAGAAAATTGAGTGCATCACTTCCACGTTGTGTGCTTACCGTGAAAAAAAACTTGACCGAATTAAATGTTTCACTGATTATGCAAAACAAACTGTTCCCTATCATTTACACCGTAATATACAGTACTGCTTATTGTTCGATATTATAATGAATATAAACAGAACGTGATTAGATGCTAAACATGTATTAGATGTTAAACATGTTCGCTATACATATTCCTGTATTCATACATGTCTGTGATGACACGCAAGATGAATAATGATGCTGAATCTACTCTAAGGTAATGTAATTTATGCATGCAGTGCCACAACCGCCCACCATAACGCACGAGTCCCCCAAGGACTACATCGTGGACCCCCGGGAGAACATCAGCATCCGCTGTGAGGCCAAGGGAAAGCCCCATCCGAGGTGGGTTGATGGCAAATAGTCCAGTGACAAATGGACAAGCACACATGACGGGAGCCAGTGTTAAATGGGGAGGGACGTGCTTGGGGGTGCTAACGGTTTGTGTAATAATTACAGCGGCGTTACAATTAGGGGCGATCGATTAGAGACAGATGAGCTCATGTCTCCAAGTCTCTCTTTCTCTCTCTGTCTTTCTCTCTCTCTCTCTCTGCTTGAGTACCTTAGGACCTCACTCTCCCCATTGTCCATTTTCCATTGGTTTCCTATACCTCCCAGCTATTATCTGCTTATTTGTTCTCATTAAGCTGTCATTGCAGCACAAAAAAATGCACAGTAGACTTAGACACTTAGATGTCCACTAATAGCCTCTTGCTAGTGATGAGGGCCCGCTGACAGCTTTTGCAGAGCCCAGGACAAAATCATCTCAAAGACTACAAATTAACGGAGACCCATTTCTGAACCCTTCTTCTCCCTGGGCCTGGGACAAATTACCTGTTTAGGCGCACCCCTAACGGAGCCCCTTCTAGGGTACATTTGGCACTCTATACAGTAAGTGTTGAATTAGCACTGTATTTTTACTGTGTATGTATGTAGTAGAGTGACTCAATATGAAGTAGAGATGCACCGGATCCAAGATCCGGTTCCGGATCCGGCAGGATAATAGGGTTTTTCACAGGATCTGGATCCGGTTCCAGGATCCAGGATCCGGTAGCCGAGGCTTTTCAGTCAAAATAGTTTGAGCCAACGTGATAAAAAGGGCCCACATGTGTGAGTAGGCTATGTGTTTCAACCCTTTCGTAGGATCCGGTATCCAGTTCCGGATCCGGCAGGATCTTAAGCAGTGGATCCGGTATCCGGCAGGATCCTAAAAATCAGGATCCGGTGCATCTCTAATATGAAGTACTGTTTCATGGACACGCCATGAATTATGTGGAGGTCGGATGTGATGATGTTCCCAATTTCACAGCCATTGATCTTCTCCTTTATCTCTCTCACACGGGCTCTGACTGTCTCAGACGTACTGTGACTGTGACTGTCTCTGCTGCTTTTCCAGAGGTGTCGCAAATCTGTCTCAGAAGTTTAAAAATAAAAACCTGCCACACTCAGTATGATCAGCAGATTCAGTGTAGGTTAGATCAGATTTGAGGCTGGGTTTTTGCTTTCTGAACCTGGGATGGGCCTTTTTCTTGTTTTGTCAGAAACCCTCAATTCAATAATTTAGAGGCCGTTATTAGCTCTATCCAGTGGTATTGAAAAACACATAGTAAGGCAAGGATGAACCTCACGCAGATGAGTTGTCTTTTAATCCATTTTTAATTGTAATGATGTTTTGGGCCACCACAGTCCTGCCTCTTAGAACTTTGCCGTATGTTCAACTCTGGACCTGGCTAAAATGCATGTGCGTGAGATTTGACTGGGATAGTAATACACCGATACATACACACCACTGTTTTCTGTCTGAAATGGGTAGTCGAGATATACCTGCTTTCTAAATGGGCCTTGTTTGACATCACATTGGTAAAGGCTAATTGGCACCTCTGCTGCTTTCTCCCTGACACTGACTGTGCTGTTGCTTTCAACCCCTCACAGTTTCTCCTGGACGAGGAACGGGACGCACTTTGACATCGACAAAGACCCCCTGGTCAAGATGAAGCCACACTCTGGCACGCTGGTCATCGACATCAGCGGTGACAAGGACAGAGCAGAGGCGTATGAAGGCGTGTACCAGTGCACGGCGCAGAATGAACACGGATCTGCCGTCTCCAACAGCATCGTTATACGCCAGTCCAGTAAGGAGCTGTGCACCAACGCATGCACGCACACACACAGTACACACACACACCTGCACGCACGCACGCGTGCACGCACACACACACACCTGCACGCACGCACGCAGGCATGTGCGCGCCCACACACACACACACACACACACACACACACACACACACACACACACACACACACACACACACACACACACACACACACACACACACACACACACACACACACACACACACACACACACACACACACACACACACACACCCTCATCAACGCCCCATGCACACTAGCAGAGAAATATTGCTGTTAGCCACTTAACTGGTTTAGACTACTAATGTAAACCAATTTGTCATGAGCCCTCTCAATTTTCTCTTCATTTCGTGACTGCTATCCTCAATGACAAGTCCACTTCCTGAAAGAAAGCAGGCAAAAATTATGCCACGATATTGCAGCCAGTCTATATGTCTCAGTGCATTCCAGCTGGCAGTGTGAATGGGCATCTATATATTTTCTCCGCTCTGGGAAATCTAATCAAATTGCCTTTTTCCAGTCCACCCATCCTTTGCCTTGCCTTTCTCTGTTTCAGTACATTTCTCTCCCTCTGCCTACACCCATGAAATTAGTTTACATTCCCCTCGCGGTCAGCCCTCTTGGTTGGCTGCTGCTGATGACTTGCTTTCACAGGAAGAAACATGACTGTTGCCTGTCTCACGTTTGACTCTCGTCCGCTCTCCTCCCTAAAGGGTCCCCCTTGTGGTCAAAGGAGGAAAACCCACCCATCATCGTGCAGGAAGGGGCTGCCCTGGTCTTGAAGTGCAGGCCCCCCGCTGGCCTGCCCCCACCCATCGTCTTCTGGATGGACAACAGTGAGTCCATCTTCTGCTCTCAGTGCATGATGATTTTTTGGGGTTTTTGTCACATTTTTCTTTGAGGCTCTGTGTTGTGTGTTCACAATGGCTCTGAATATATGTTTTTCCTCATGATTAGGTGATAGATGCTCTCTGTCTCTTTGTGTTCTCATAAACATTATCTGTTTCTTTTTGTCTGATTCTCTCTCTCTTTGTATGACACTCTGTCGTTCCCTCTCTCTCTCCCTCTCCCTCTCTCTCTCTCTCTCTCTCTCTCTCTCTCTCTCTCTCTCTCTCTCTCTCTCTCTCTCTCTCTCTCTCTCTCTCTCTCTCTCACCCTCCTCACCAGACTTCCAGAGGCTGCCACTGGGTCATCGCGTGTCCCAGGGCCTGAACGGTGACCTGTACTTCTCCAACGTGGTGGTGGCCGACTCGCGTAACGACTACATCTGCTACGCACGCTTCCCCCACACCTCCACCATCCAGCAGAAGCAGCCCATCACCGTGCGCGTGGTCAACAGTACGTCGTTATCCGCCTCCCTCTCTCTCTTGCTCCCTCTTGCCTTGTGAATGCTGTCCGTTTCCCTTGCAGCACATGGCAGTGGTTTAGTTATGTTCATTTTGTAGGGCTTTTTTTGCCTTTATTTCTGACAGGATAGTGGGAGAGAGACAGGAAATGAGTGGGGAGAGAGAGACAGGGAAGGATTGGCAAATGCCGATTGGCCGTAATCAAACCTGGGTCGCCGGCAGAGTAACCCAGTGCCCTACCGTTAGGGCCGTGGTTTAGTTACGTTGTTATGAAAGATGTTGTTGTATGTTCTGATGTCCCTATATTTATTTTTTCGATTTTTAGCCTTTATACAGATATGAAAGTTGTAGATGGTGACATGACATGAGTGGGAGAAAGATGGGGAAGGATCAGAGAATGACCTTAGTTTGGACTCGAACACGGGTCCCTGGTATAATGGTATAAAGGGGGAGCCATGGCACCCCCGAGTTTTATGACTTTTTTTCCCCGCGGAAGGAGCCGATCACAGTGTGGGTGGTCAAATCTACATCGTGCTGCACCTTCTCGTGCTCCCTTGTGCCCGCTTAGAGTTTTACCCGTTTCTCTTGCGGACATGCCAGTGGCTTAGGGCTCGAGTCAAGGCTGCTTCAGATGTTGTCATTGTTCACATTTGTGATCCCCCTCTGGCAGAACTGTGACGACAGCAGCACTGCCATAACCATGAATGAAAGGGTGACTTTGTCCATCCATCACGTGTCAACAGGGGGGAAGATAATGCGGGACAACAAAATAGCTCAATGTCCAAATGAATTCAGAATCCAAAGCCAGCTAGCATTCCAGGGGGGGATGCAGTTTCTGGGGTGGGGGTGTACGTTCAAGTATTTGTTGAAGATCCAATCCCATGAAGTAATCTCTGGGGAAGAGTCTCCCTGTCTTCTTTGTTGAATATTTGATGTTCTCTTCAAGTCTCTTCAAGAGACTAAGTCCAATGTTGTAGGTTTTCTTAGAAGATCCTAGAGGTCTTGTGCTTGTAGGCTCATGTTCTGTTGTCTTTGAAAAGTGCAGTTCTATTCCCTTGTTCATGTGCTTGTGAATCCTGGGAATCCCGACCTTATGAGAAATAGCCTTGAATGCCCTGTGACGTAGCAAAGTAGCAAAGTAGGAAGTAGCAAAACACGAGATACGCAAGTACACATAATTTTATTCTATTTGTGTCACAGCCATGTTTCAACATTTACCTTAAGATCATTTTTAGCGGTGCATGCACTGTTGAATGATATATTTGACAAGACAAAATCAAAGACAAACATCAGCAAACAAGTCCCAGAGTATTTTATTTCAACAAAACAAGTCCTATGTTGGTAGCAATAATCAATAACAGCATCACGAAGAGGTTCCTGCCACAGTCATTGCTTCTGGCGCATTGTTCCAATGCTAGTGGCTTGAAGACGTGTTCGGCCAGAAACCAGTAGCTTCATGAGTAATGTTGTCAGTCCCAGACATTTTCAAGCTGCACTGTACTGAAGGCAGCATATGTTCTGATATATCCCTGGACGAGGTCCAAGTCGTAGGGATTTTTTTTTTTGTGTCAGTAGGCCTAATTGTTGCAGATGACACCGCTAGGATCTCTCCAATCATATTATTTTTAATTTGATCACAGTTATCCACTGTCTTTCTTCTTCTGATCAGAGTAATCATCCTGCTTTCCATGTTGATTTTGATTTGATTCTTTACATTTGATCAGCCATCATCTGTTTTCAAACCTGTTCTGTTCTTCACTCTTGACTTGACTTGTTTTGATTTTTCTGTTGTTTCAGTGGATTCAGCCAATGACACATTTTATTGGAATGACACTGATATTTTTGGTGGTGAGTGATGGCGCCCCCTAGTGATTATAATTACCCTCTTAGAATAACCAATGGTAGACGTCAATCCAACTAATCTGACCAAACTGCAAAGGTCTCCCACGTTCCCTCCTCCCGCCTCCTCTTTCACCCAAAGTGATTGTCAATGGATTCCTTTCCAAACCCTCTACTGAAAACCTTCCAATTTTGTCATTAACCCACCCTTGACTAAAAATATTTTCTTTCACATGACAGCATGACCTATGATTCCCCTTCTTAAACAGATTGCCTGACCTCTAATTGAACCTTATTTGAACCCTAATTGAACTCTCTTTGAGTTTTGTCTTTTGATTCACCAGAAATCCACTGCATAGCTCTGAAGAAAATCCTGTAATGTGAATAAATTATACACTCTCCAACCAGCATTAATTTTAGCATCCGGCCATATCCATATTTCACATGAGATTTGCGTCTCTGAGCAGGAATGTTTTAGCAGTTTATTATTTTTCCATATAAACAGCTCTTTGCAGTTCTTAAGTAAGGATAGGACAAAGCGAACCAGTGCTGATAGGACAAAGCAAAGCCAGTTCTAACAGGACAGGGCATACTTTAACCCAGTAAGACACAGCCCCTGTTATAAATTAGCTGTTACCAGAATGGCAATGACCAAGTTGTAATATATTACTAAATGCCTTGTGTTCTGTCATAGTGGTGTAGTACTATCCACTGGTGGAACGGCGTGCATTAAGGGGCTACATATATTTTTAATTTTGTCCTCTTGTTCTCTTTTGTTTTCTAGGTTAAAGAGCCAAATAGTGGCCTAAAGATAGCCAAATCCTGAACAACAAATGACCTCTAATCCCTCTACCCCACAATCTCACGACTACCACCAGTCATCCCCTTGTTCTGTATAAAAAAACATCACGAAACTGGTTCATTTCTCACTGTTTGTTGTAACCCCATGACCCATCTTGTGTTCTCCTCCTCATAACACGTTTCATCATTCACCTCAGTGTTATTGATGCTACCCAGGGTGCTCTTTGGCAAGCATGAGGCCGTAGATCTCCTTTCTTCCTCCTGTTACTGTACTCCTCTCGGGTCCTCTTGTTCCCCTTCCTATCGTCAGTGTTTGATTTGCAGAGGTGGATAAACCGGCTTGATAAAGTGAAAGTTCATGCCATGTAAAGTGTTGTTTCCATCTGTGGTCTTGGCTCTTGCTCCACCACAGGTGATTACACTTGTCAGCTCATCTGCAAAACTGAAGGAAATAGTTCATTTGGATTATTCTAGATTAATGATACTTGGCTTCAAGAAAAACAATTGGCAGTACTTTTACTTCCTCAACCTAGAATTTCCACCTTTGTTTTTTTTGGGGGGACTTGTCTTTGTGGGCAGGACATACTGTAGGTGACATACTGTATCTTTTGTGACGGAGAACCATTTCGTCCCTGATCGTGCCTTTGAAAGGGAAACTTTTCTTGGCTACAACTGAGCTGTTTTGACTGTCCCCTTGTGTTCCCCTCCTCTCCCCTACTGCCGCATGGCCCTATCCACACCCCCTCCACTCACCCAGACGTCCCCACGGAGGAGCGGCCCCCGTCCTTCCAGGTTCCACTGGGCCGCACCAGCTCCATGATGGTTCTGCGGGGCCAGGTCCTGGAGATGGAGTGCATCGCTGAAGGACTGTGAGTAGCACCCGTCCCGCACACAGCCTACCACAGTGGTGTAGTCTACGTAGAACGCAGGTATACGGAGTATACCCACTTCTAAATTTCAGGGATTTCAGTATACCCACTTAAAATGGATTGATCCATTGTTTTGAATAGCACATACAGTATACCCACTTCAAAAAATACTCAAATATACAGTATAACCACCATAAAAAACTAGACTACACCACTGGCCTACCACCCAGCCCAGCCCAGCACAGCCCAGCCCCGGGCCATAAGCCAAAAGTGTCCATTACTGCTCCTACGTACCAGACCGTATCAATACCATTAGACTAAACAACTCCCCTGCACTCCTCTTTGGCTCACTTGCTCTTCTCCTATCTTTCTCTTTGTGTAACTCTCTCTAGTTTTTGTTGTATTTGTCTTTGGTGATACTTCTTGCTCATTCGGTATCTCATTATCTTTTTTATCTTCTTGATTTACCTTCCTCTTTATAAATTGCAATTCTGTGTATCTGTCGATGTATATCATGCTCTGTCTCGTTCCCCCTTTCTTACTTTCTTGCTCTTTTTTTTGCTTGTCTTTTTCATCTTTCCTTTCCTCAATTTATTTGGTATCTTCGTATTTTACTGGTAACACAGATTGAAATCAGCACTTATTTGCCCTCTTTTGAAATAAAAGTTTAAAAAATGACCTACTTCTGTCTTTCTGTCCATCGTTCTCTGTCTCTCCCTGGGTCACCTCTGCCAGGCCAACTCCTGAGATCTCGTGGTCCAAGGTGAGTGGAGACCTGCCCACTAACAAGGCGTCCTTCCCCAACTTCGACAAGACGCTCCGCATCACCAGCGTGACGGAGGCCGACTCGGGACAGTACCGCTGCACAGCCAAGAACCGCCTGGGCACCATCCACCATGACATCACCGTCAATGTTAGAGGTACGTCAGTGCTGGAGCTGGATGCAGCCTGGGGCACATGGGGCCAATACCCATTCATCTCTTTCCATAAACTCCTCTCTGTCTGGTCTATCCTTCTCTCCTCTCCTCTCCTCTCCTCCCACCTCCTCTCCTCTCCTCTCCTCTCCTCTCCTCCATGACATAACTGTTAATTATTAGGGTCGTGCTGCTGCAGGGGCATGCACCTAGACATACTGTATCCTATATAGTCAATTTTGCCATGTTTATTCTTTCAATTGAATTTAGGTGTAACAGCCTTCTAGTTGGTCCTACACTCTCTAAGTTTCACACAAAATGCATTGCATATCTGGTCCTCTCCTCTTCTTTCATCTCTTTTCATTTTCTCTCTCCGCTACTTCTGTCTCCACTCCTCTGTTTTCCTCTTGTCTCCTTCCCGTTCCTCTCCCCTCCATCTCCTTCTTACCACGCCTGCATTACTCCGCCTGCACTTTCACCACTTATTGATCCCTCGCTTCCAAATGGTTTCATAATGTCCGGTGTGTTGTGCAAAACTGCTGTATTGATGATGGTAACAATAAACAACTCATTCAACTTATCACACTCTCTTTTTGCATCTCTCTCTCACTCTGTCTTCTTTCTGTCTTTTTTCTGTTCTCTATTTGTTTATCTCTCTCTTTCTTTCATTCTTTCTTTTTTCTTTCTTTCTTTCTTTCTTTCTTTCTTTCTTCCTTCCTTTCTTCCTTCCTTTCTTCCTTCCTGCCTTCCTTCTTCTTTCCTTTCCTTTCTCTCCTGAATAGCTGCACCCTACTGGATCATGGCTCCCCAGAACCTGGTGCTGGCCCCCAGGGAGAAGGGCCAGCTGATCTGCCGAGCCAATGGGAACCCCAAGCCCTCCATCACCTGGTTCATGAACGGACTACCCATAGAGAGTGAGTAGCAGTATGCTTGCCCCCAACCTAGTTTTTTTAACTGGCAAGAGTCAACAAGAAGACCTTGAATCAAATAACGCTACTTTTAAATTGTAACCCAGCCGGTGGAATTCATTGACAGACAAAACAGGAGGTCGTTTCAAATATGCCAGTCCAAATTGTAAGAACAAAACAAATACCAAGCTGATAGTCACAGTGTTGACAACATCAGAAGCTGTCATTTGATGAGCACCTCTTGATGACCTGCAGAGGTGCTGCCAAATGAGCCATTAATGTGGTATTTAGAGCAGAGCGTGAATGGAGAGGGAAATGGCACAAACATCACTGGGGAAGTATTAAAGTACAACAGGGTAGGGCTGCATGATTATGGAAAAAATCATAATCACGATTATTTTGGTCAAAATCGTAATCACGATTATTAATCACGATTATTGATTTTTTGCAGATTTTTTTGAAACTTATAACAAGATGAAACATAACCAAGAATGAACTATATACGGGGTGAGCAAAATAAAATGAATTGTTATAATTATGCAAAGGCAATAGCATGAAACTTAGGTGGACAGCTTTCTGGCCAGAAACACCAGCCTATCAGTATGTTCTGGCCAGCGCGGTGTAGTCTACTTTTTTTAAGGGGGTATACTGTCTATTTGAGTGTTTTTGAAGTGGGTATACTGTATATATTCATGCTATTCTAAACAATGGATCAATCAATTTTAAGTGGGTATACTGAAGCCGCTAAAATTTAGAAGTGGGTATACTCCGTATACCTGCGTTCTACGTAGACTACACCACTGGTTCTGGATTCAAGGACGCTCTCAAAAGTAGGTCACTATTGCCACGATTAAATCACAATTAAAATTTCGACTTCGATTTCACTAATTTATCACGATTTTCGATTATTTTGGATTAATTGTGCAGCCCTACAACAGGGTACACAGTACACATACAGCAGCGTCAGCCAGTAGCTCCACAATATTATGGAGTAGCGCGACTGTCTCTAGGATGTCTGTTTGCCCTTCAGCGTCTGCCCATCCTGGGACAAGAGGACATTAATGGGCCTTTCAGCTGGGAGGGAGATGGAGAGGGAGAGGGAGAAGGAGAGGGAGAAAGTACTCATTAAAGTGCTGAAGGAGGATGTACTGTATGCAGCATCCATCAGGCTCCAGCTCACTTAGAGAGGGAGAGAGAGAGAGCATGCTGTACCTGACTCCAAGCCAATCTGTAAAAGCAACCCTCTTAACTCCCGTCATTATTAGCCCCTGATTTGCCTGTCGTCTTCCTGGAATCGCTCTCCGGAAAGTCAGCAGCACTGTCTCTTTTACTCTCAAGGTGAAAGCTCCATCTGAGGCATGAGCCTGTTCCCTAGTGCTTTTCCGGTCTCTCTGTCTCCGTCTCTCTCTCTCCCTCTCTCTCTTTCTCTCTTGGGAATGTGAGGAGATGCATCAGTTACTGACTAGCACTTTTGTGTTTTGTCGTTTCCTCTTCTTCCTCTTCTTCCTCTTGCTGAGCAGATGTTCCAGATGATGCCAGCAGGATAGTGGAGGGTGACACCATCAGATTTGAGGATGTGGTGCCTGGAACCAGTGCTGTCTACCAGTGCAATGCCTCAAACGAGTTTGGCTATCTGCTATCCAACGCTTTTGTCAATGTACTGTGTAAGTAAAGATTCAGACACTGATGAAACCGAGATCTTATTATAGAAATCCCTTTTAATCTTATAAATCCAGCTTCTCTTGACCACACATACCCTGTGTAAATGAGGATTCTGACATGGACAAAACCACAAGAGCCTGCTGCATGCAACACCTTGAAGAGACAATGTCCATTTTAAACATGTCTTCTGCCGCATGACTGTTTGACGTAACGCTGATGTAATGTCTGTAACGTGTTTCTCCATAGCTGAACCACCCAGAATGCTGACCCCACCCAATAAAGTCTACCAGGTCATCATGAACAAACCAGCTGTCCTGGAGTGCAATTCCTTTGGCTCGCCCATACCCAAAATCACATGGTGAGAAATCATGCAGTCTCTTTCTGTTTGTTGGCATGTGTGCATATTTCAGAGAGAGAGAGAGAGAGAGACAGAGAGGGAGAGAGAGAGAGACAGAGACAGAGAGGGAGAGAGGTAGAGAGAGAGAGAGATAGGGAGAGAGAGAGCGAGAGAGAGAGAGAGAGAGAGAGAGAGAGAGAGAGAGAGAGAGAGAGAGAGAGAGAGGGAGGGAGAGATACTGATTAACTGACTGATGGATTGATCGATTAATTCGTGACACACTGAAAATGCCATTGCTGCTCTGTCTTTTCGCAGCCAAATTGTTTTTGCAATAACCTCAAAAGTTGTCACCCCCTGATGGCCTTAATTATCAGACGTCAACATTTTATCACTCGTTAATGAAGTGCCAACTGCTGCCGAAACAGTGTGCCGTACTGAGCTGTCCCTAATGAACCAAAAGAGCAAGTTTGAAAATCAAAGGTCTGTAAGGGTTGTCTAATGGAGCTCTTTAAAACTAACAGTCTGTAATTTGGGTCAAACCATTAGGCTTTCCGTCAACCTGAAAAACGGTAATGAACTACAAGAGCGAACTTGCCTGATTGGCACTTTTATTAGCCTTAAGTGATGCCCTGCCAGGCTAGACATATGGAGAAAAACACAGCCTACCTGGCAGACCTTTTTTAATCTGTCCATTGGTGTAGTTAACGAGTTCAAAATAAGACCATTTCAGAAAATCACATGTTTTCACCAGTTTTTTGCAGAAAACAACGCCTGTTAATTATAGATGGGTCGGGTGGATCACCAAAGCGAATTTCCAAATAACTTACTTAGAAGTTAATGAATCGCTGAAACGATTTGGAAACATTCTTCCAAGGTTCAGTGTTGCTATACTATATTCGTCTTTGAATCACTTAATAGTAACTTAATCCACCCCCACAGGTTTAAGGACAGTCATCCGAACATCCTGGACGGGGAGCCCTACAGGTTCTATGACAACGGCACCCTGGTGATCCCTGTGGCCCAAGCCGTCAACAGCGGCAGGTACACCTGCATGGCCATGAACATGCTGGGCAAGTCAGACAACCACGTCTACCTGGAGGTCAAAGGTGAGAGGGGCAAACTTCTCTAGATAGTTATCATACAGTATATAGTAGGAGCCACTGATGTGTCCTGAACCATGCAACTTCCATGAGACATGTTTCGAGTCAAGTTGCAGGCAAGAAAATATGGTGCAAAATCAGTGGCACAAACACACACACACACACACACACACACACACACACACACACACACACACACACACACACACACACACACACACACACACACACACACACACACACACACACACACACACACACACACACAGTACAGAGTGGCTAATATTTACAGTATAATAACCAAATTGTGTCCCGTTTCAGCTCAACACGGAACCATTCTTTTATTTCTAAATGTGACAATTCTGTATTTCAAGGGATGGTTGGCAACCCTAGTGCCAACTATACTACCTTCTGCTCTCTTCTTGACCATGTTCTCTTCTCCTCCAGAGCCAACCCGTATTCTGAAGCAGCCGGAGTACAGGGAGGTGCAGAGGAACAGAGACGTGATCTTTGAGTGTAAAGTGAAGCACGACTCCTCACTCATCCCCACCATGATCTGGCTGAAGGACGGCGGAGAGCTGCCCGATGATGAGAGGTGAGACCCTGACCCTGAGCATTTGCTGTTTCATTGCTAATTCAGATTCAGCAGCAATTCTGCACCATCCTCTGCTGTAAAACCAAAGTGCAGTAATGGCATGAAAATTAAAATTGGTTTTGGTGGTCTGGTGATATTTTACTTACTATATTATGTAATTGAAAAATACAAGTTGATCTCCAATAGAACTTCAGTTTCCAGCTTTTTGTTTCCAGCATTTTTCGTCATAAGGCTGTAGATGTGGTATAATCACCGTCATCTCACATGACGGTGAATGTACAGCAAATCACAGTCATGGCGTAATGAAACCACGTCTGTAATCTTATGATCATCATGGAAAGATAATGTTCTTGGAAGATAACATGAAAGATAGCATGAAACCAGTAATAACTTGTCTGCTAGAGTAGAAAATGGGAGCCATAAAACACAGGACATGAAAGCCATGTCGTCATGAAGTTGAACCATTACATTACAGCAGCCTCCAGAGCTGGTGTTTTGAATGTGGGAATGTGTGTACGGTATTTTGAGAGCTCTTTGAGTCAACTTCATAGTTGTGATACGGCACTGTATAAATAAGTGTTGTTGTACGTTGTATTAAAAGCAGATGAAGGTCTATAATGTCACCACAACTAAAATGACTAAAAACTCGAACCTCTTGTTTATTTGCTGTCAGGTTTGTTGTGGACTCGGACAGCCTGACCATCACCCAGGTGACGGAGCTTGACGCTGGGACCTACACCTGTATCATGAACACCACTCTGGACCAGGACTCTGCCAGTGCTGACCTCCGCGTTGTCGGTACGTCTCTCTGCTACAGACAGCTAGATTTGCAGCGACGCAGCACCCCATCCATCCATCCATCCATCCATCCATCCATCAATCAATCAAAATCCTCACTATCTGTCATATCAGGTGGTTCTTAGTAGAACCAAGGACATGGCAAGGAGAGGAGACTGCAGCAGTCTGATCAACCTTCAGCAGTCTTCAGCAATAATCAAGACTATTTGCTTATTTCCATGTCGAATACTAGGCAAGGCAAGGCAAGGCAAGTTCATTTATATAGCGCATTTCATACACAGGTGCAACTCAATGTTCTTCACAAAGTTAACAAATGTAAATGAAAGGAAACAGGGAAGAAAGAAGGAAATAAGTAGCGCTACTAGTGCTCACCAGTCTGTGCATTTTGCTAACGAGAATTATTCTTCCGATCTGCCAATCACTGCCTCCAGCCATAGCTTCTTGTCAGGTTCAGAGTTTATTTCCATCCGTACAGTTATAAAAACCCATTTTCACTACAATGAAGACAGTAGTCAATGCTCTTTGCCCCTTCTTTAGAGTTCTTTGTGTGGGTGTTTGTCCATTACAAGCCTGGCCAGCTCCCAGATGACTCAGTGCTTGAAGTGCTGTATGCGTGCGTGTGAGCGTGCGTGCATGCGTGCGTGCATGCGTGTGTACATATGTGTGCGCGCGCATGCAGTGTCTGAGTGTGTGTGTGTGTGTGTGTGTGTGTGTGTGTGTGTGTGTGTGTGTGTGTGTGTGTGTGTGTGTGTGTGTGTGTGTGTGTGTGTGTGTGTGTGTGTGTGTGTGTGTGTGTGTGTGTGTGTGTGTGTGTGTGTGTGTCCTTGTGCCAGTGCCAGAGAGTGTCTGAAAACTGGCTTCATGAAGAGAGCTTAAACGATGGCAGTGATCCACCGCCGCTGTGCTTTTAGCTTAGCCGAGCGCTGCCCCGGGCCTAAAACATTTATGATATTGATTCGAGATGTCAGATAGTGGCTCTACTGATTTAAGGTTTGGGTGCGGTAAATGAGCTAAAAGGCCCAAGCCCAGAGTCACTGGAGCGTGACCAGTCCAAGCCGGGCAGAGCAGAGATGGATATTTCCAGACATGGTGAGGCACTGGTGATGGCGATGGTGATGGCAAGATGTGGGTGTTTTCAGTGTCTCTGTGACAGAACTTTAACCCCTTTACGCTGTGCTCCGCAGAACCTCTGTCATAACTTTCTTGTCACTAGAGCATGACACGGGAGTGGATTTTCACTCCCGTCCCATCCCGGTCCCAGAAAAAAAATCCCATCCCGTCCCATCCCGGACTGGAGTAAAAGAAACAAATCCCATCCCATCCACTCCTGAAAATAATGTTTCCCAATCCTGCCCACTCCCACTCAAAATCAATCCCACTCCCGGTTTGTAGGCTTTTTTTAATGAAAAAATAAGCGAGCATTCCCGCTCCCTTCCATTTGTATTCCCGCTCCTGCCCGCTCCCATTCATCTTTATTCCCGCTCCTGCCCGCTCCTGCCCGCTCCCGTTCATCTTTAAAAATTTGACTCCCATCCCGCGGGAATCCCGCAGGACCCGCGGGACCCATGGGAATTCCCGAAAAATGTCATCCTCTACTTGTCACCAAAATGGTAATGCCCACATCCTAATGTGTTACTTACAGTAAGACTGCAATGTCACAGCAACGTCACTATGATAGACCCATCTCCACAAAGAGGGATTTTTCACCCGTTATTCTGTTTGATGAAGGGAATGCTAGAAGTGCATACATTTCTCTAGACCCATCACTTCTCCGCTTTACAGATACAACTGTAAATTCTCTTTCTTGGTTGTGTATGAACAGTGATGTGAGAAAATTCAAAGTTGCCATATGTATATTGTTAACAGAAATGGTTTGCTGTGACCTGTACTTTTATAAAATTGGTACTTTCCTCCTCCTCCTCCTCTACTTCCTCCGCCTCCCTTCTATCTTGTCCAACTCTAGAGGTCGTCTATGGTAAGGATAATAAAACGCAGTGAATAGGTTATCATCAGTGTGTTTTGCCTCAGTGGTCTCTGCATTTTCTTTTCAAGCACGATCTGCATGCAATGTCTTGACTGTAATGCCATTCACATAATAGAGAGAGTTTCAGCACCAATGTGGATGGTGCAATTAGGCCTTTTTAAGTTGTGAGGTGGTAAATATTTGTTAAACTACTATGCTAATGCGCTTCTTTTTTGGGGTATAATGTTGTATTTTCTTTTATGTTTGGTTCTTAAGCAGCAGGTGGTTTTCAAGCGTGACATTTCCATCAATTTGTTTATTTACCTTGCATGTTGCTGGCACAAAGTGATTGTGCCTGTGAATTCATTTTTTATTTCTGCCAGTTTTTGCTTTTCATCATTGTTGTGGGTGTACTTTGAATATCAAAACCTTTGGAGAAGTGGTTTCAGGCCCTCTCATATTGCATGTCAGCTGGGGGTCCATATCGGTTGTTACCGACATTCATTTTTCCTTCGTCTTGCAAAAAAATGTACTGGTGCGTAAAATGTGCTCTGTGGTCTTCAGAACATTGTTGCACATGGTTGTTCATTCTGGCACATTGCCCTCACTGCATGCATGGCCATTGAAAGTTGTTAAGCCCAGTCATCCGTGTTGCACATGAGAGTTTTTTGGTGTCATGTTGTCTGTTATTCTCGCGCCTTGCCTCACACCTGTTATCTGTGATTCCCGCAGAGAAACCCGACCCTCCCAGCGACTTGGAGCTGACTGACCAGAAGCCGAGGAGTGTCCAACTCACCTGGATCCCCGGGGACGACCACAACAGCCAGATCAAGAGTGAGCACACACACACACACACACACACATCACCACCACCCCCCACCCCCAACTCCGCCGCCTGTTATCAGGGGCTTTCTACTTGTCTTTGTATTGTTCTGAGCACAACTGACGGAAGTGGGTTTGGTTCACAGCTTCTCATGGGGACTTTTTATGCTACTCTTCATTGATGTGAGTGAAAGTGACAGGTGTGGATTGGTTTTAAAGCCTTTTGAGGAAGATGTAATCCCATAATCTCAGCTCTTGTTTGTTTGTTTGACCTGTGTTTGTTTTCTGTTTAATCCGTGTTATGTGCTGTTTTTCTTTATTAGTTTGTTTATTTTCCAAATGAAAAAAGGAAAGCAGTTATTTACAATCTTTTTACAATTAGTTCATTCGAAGCTCTTTACAATCAAGTAGTATTTTTCTTTTGTTAATGTAAAGTGTATGGAGTTGAAAAAAATGACAATTAAACTGAAATTCTGCTCCACATATTAATTGAAAAAGCAGCATTTGCATTGTAATACTTATACACGGTCCCAAATAAAATGAACCAAAATCTGATTATATGTTAACTATGAACCACGTTGAATTCTCTGCTCATCTCTTCTCCCCCTTTCTTCCCAGAGTTCCTGATTCAGTACGAGGACATGTTGCATGACCATGGCCGCTGGCACAACCTGACGGAGGTACCTGGAGAGAAGACCACTGCCCACCTGAAGCTGTCCCCCTATGTCCACTACACTTTCAGGGTGCTGGCCCAGAACGATGTGGGCTACAGTCACCCCAGCACAGCCTCCAGGCCCTACAGAACCAAACCAGCAGGTAAGGGCGGCAGTAGAGCGGCATCAGACACAGCAACGCAGTCTCACCCCAAGTAGTCAATTTCTGACTACCTTGGACCAGACGGCAATTTTTGACGTCTTGGGTATTCCTTCCACGTCACATTTTGACTATGTGGCCTAACCCTAAACCTATTCCTAAACCTAACCTCAATGACGTTATGCTGCCACAAGGGGGCGCCTTTGAGGACATAGTCAAAATGTGACGTGGAAGGAATACCCAAGACGTCAAAAATTGCAGTCTTGGGGTGTCAAAAATTGAGTAGTCAAAAATTGACTACTTGGGGTGAGACTGTGTAGCACACAGCCGTGCCAGGTTCAAAATACTACTCCTAGCCAATTCACTGAACCCTAGAAGGCGTCGTCGTAATTGCTGAAACTCCCCCACAGCCCTGTTGAGAGAACTGAAACAATGAATACTTCGAGAAGGAGTCATCTATTCTGAATGCAGCTTATCCACCTCTAAGAGCACTAGTCTTTTAAAATGGGATCATTGACAAAATCTGTTGTTGTTTTTTTTACTATAGTGCATACAGGTCAAGTCATGGCACTGAATAAATACATCATTTTTTAAAAAGCAGTGTGATCACAACTGTATATCTGCTTTACAGCACCAGATGAGAACCCTGCAGGAGTTGAAGGCCTGGGAACTCAACCTGACAACTTGGTTATTCACTGGAAGGTAAATAATAGCACTCTGTTAACCTTGCTATTGTTAGGGTACACCATTTATTTGAATGGTTATTATTGTTCACAGAATTGCGTTAGTATTCAAGTACATATGCATTTTAATCCCAATGTGTTGTGCTATCTCCTCACCTTTAATCTCCTCAGCCTTTGTCAGGCCTGCAGTCCAACGGCCCCGGTCTGCAGTACATTGTTTACTGGAGGCAGAAGGACGTGGAGGAAGACTTCCAGTCTGTGAAAGTGGCCAACGTGTCCAAGTTCACCGTCGGGGGCACGCCCACGTTCACCCCCTACGACGTGAAGGTGCAGGCGGTGAATGAGCACGGGGCGGGTCCTGATCCCGTCAGCTTCATCGGCTACTCCGGAGAGGACTGTGAGTGATGTTTTTAGTAGATTATGGCGTGCTCTTAATCCAATGATTCATTCAGGCTTCTAGGGTTTGGGTTCTGTTTAGTTCAAGGTATACTACATCCAAAGTCAACAAATGAGAAAAAAGTTTTTCTGACTAAGTCAATTCAACATAAAATGTCTTTGTGATTTAGGATAGGTCCGACAGGGGCATATTAAAAACAAAGCCCTCGTGTAGCGGCATGAGGCCCTTCAGGGCAGTGAATGATGTGTTTACTTCACCCCAGCCGTGTGAGGGAATTATATAGTACATTAGGATCACTACTTCAATCATAGTCAGTGTTAGTGCTTAGAGCATCAGAAACAGCTGCCTCAATTTGATCAGTGTCAGCGTTTTTTTAAAAGCCATTAAGAGCGGATGCAGGTTTCAACGGATATATCATATTTGCAGTATGCTTTTATGTTAATGCTGTGATGGCTATGATGTCATGTTGTTGTTTTTTACCTTTTTGCTCTACCTAGACAATGCAATGACATTATGAAAAACAACCAGCATAATTCAATATTAGAGCAAAGACCATCACTTAGAACAGTGTTTCTCAAAGTGTGGTCCGGGGACCACTGGTGGTCCGCGACAGAGCTCAGGTGGTCCGCGAGTGGATTTCTACTTTTCCAAGACGAGCTAGAAGTAGGCTATATTTGTAACACAATTACAAAGTTAAACACATGGAAAGTCTTATTTTCACCACAATAATACAGGCTTGTAATGTAAATAAAAAGTAAGTGATCTGCATTGAAATTAGCCGTGTCAAATTAACACCCCTCAAATGTCAATTGAGTTGACAGGTGGTCCCTGAACACTTTTTGGGTGACAAAGTGGTCCTCGGTCTGAAAAAGTTTGAGAAACACTGACTTAGAATGATGCTTTTTCAGCCTTTTCCTGAAACACAATGGCATTACCTTGACATAATAATGAAGCCATGAACATCAGGGAAAGCTCCCCATTTACAATAATACAAAATGCCAAATGCTTAATAGCCAAAGCTTTTTGAGTCAAAGAATTTTTCCTGAAACACAATGTCGTTACCTTGGCATATTAATGAATCCATAAACATCAGAGTCCAGACCATTTGCACAATCTCAAAGTCAACACATTTTTGCGGAAACACAGTGTCATTACCTTGACATGATCGAGCCATGAACATCAGGAGAGGAAAGACAGTCATTTGTAATGATACAATATGCCAAATGCATAATAGCTATTTTTGAGTCTGCACATTTTCCTGAAACACTGTGTCGTTGCCTTGACATAATAATGCTGCCATGTTTTTGATCCCCCACAGTGCCGAAAGCTGCCCCGGAGCATGTGCAGGTGCGGGCGATCAACAGCACGCTGGCCCATGTGCACTGGGAACACGTGCCCCACATGTCCGTGCGGGGACACCTGAAAGGCTACAAGGTAATGTGACGATGTCCACCAGCTGTCCCGATATACAATGACAAAAAAAGAAAGTGCAGCGTTAGTTAAAGGAACAGTCCATCCTTTTTTGATTTTCACATATTTGCAGTATTTCCAAGCATTATTCATGTATGTGCATATCATTTTCGTCTATGTGTTTGCATTGCCTAGTTTGACAGTAAAGTAGGGTGACCAGATTTTTGCAGTCTGAAACCGGGACACTTTGTGCGTGACTGAAGGACAATATTTGGTGGGCGGGTCTGGGGGTCCTCCCCCAGGAAAATTTGTATTTTTTAGATGCCATTTCCTGCATTCTAATCAATTTTAGAGGGAGGAATGACAAATCGCAACTGACTCCTTCAGACTTTCTATACAAGCGCTGGCTGCCATTAATTGTGGCAGGTAAACATGTAATCTTTTCCATATATTTACCCTGATAGACATGGCGCAATGTAGTGGGTGGCCAAAACCGGGACATATTTGTGTCCCGAGAGGGTTTGCTCGGGACCTGGGACACACAACTCCAAACCGGGACTGTCCCGGTCAAACCGGGACGTCTGGTCACCCTACAGTAAAGCCAAATTAAGCGTAGCATTGCAAGTCTATGGGAACAAACAAAACATCCTCAAATGTACTTATAAACTACTTTAAAATTCATGTAAAATTCACCAGAGTGCAAAACAGCTATTTAATCCCGTCCTGTGATCACTTGTGACTTGATGCTGATGTTCCCATTTACTTCCAGTGATTATGCTAAGCTATGCTAATAATTCTGATCCAATAAATCTAAGTACTGAAAACGTGAAATAAGTGAAAAATGAAAATCAAAAATGGGAAGGACGGTTCCTTTAAACACTAAGAGCTGATATCACTTCTTCTAAAGTGTATTTGGTTCCAGAGTGCTCTCTACGTGTCGAATTAAGACTGCAGGTTTTGCTGTGCAGTGATGAAGAAATTTCATTAGATGGACCTAAAGACACCAATGGCAATGAATACATAACAAACTTTGTAAGAGTGGAAGCTGGTAGATTAAATATACAATTGCCTGGAAAGAGTATGTGAAGCTTTTGAAATGAAATGGCATATTGACTGTACCTTCCATGTTTTTGTTGGGAACATACTCCAAATCTAATTTGATTAGCTAAATAAATTAATACAGAAAACTGCATTTTGAAAGGATCACACCCTAAAAATGGATGAGTACATGTAAACATACGCTAATGCAGTGAAATGTTAGGCAGGCAAATGAATGACGTCTATGTGCTATTAGTGCATGAGAGTTTAAATGAGTTTTATCTGTGGGCTTTAGATATACTACTCGCGCAAAGGCAGCCTGCATCACCACAACCCACACCACTCGGAGCAGCAGGTGCTCACCTTCAACGGGAACCATACGCACGGCAAGCTGCCCGCGCTGCACCCCTTCAGCCGCTACACCCTCAACGTGCGCGTCTTCAACGGCCGCGGAGAGGGGCCCGCCAGCGTCAGTGTGGAGTTCGACACTCCAGAGGGGGGTAAGGATGTACTAGATGCACTCACCCACCGTTATTGCTCTCACTATTGGCGCCACACAGTAGCCACTCACACATGTGGTGTATGTGTGCATATTCAATTAATTTATTCCTCCTGTCTCTTATGATTTTATTGTGTAATTTTTTAGCCGCCTTCTTGGCCAGGTCTCCCTGGAAGAAGAGTTGGTCTAACTCAATGGGACTTCCTGGTTAAATAAAGGATAAATAAATAAAAAATAAAATAAATAAAATAAGTAATGTTGTTCTTCTTCATTCTTTCATTATATCTATTATAATATTCTGGATTGATTGATTGATTGATTGATTGATTGATTGATTGATTGATTGACCCATTAATTAATTCATTCATTCATTCGTTTGCCTCTTTCAGTGCCAGGGCGGCCATCGTTCCTGAAAGTAAACCCCAGTCCGGACTTCCTCACCTTGGAGTGGGGACCTCCTCATGACCGCAACGGGCACCTGACGGGTTACACTGTGAAATACCAGCCAGGTAAGGCAGACACAAAAAGCCTCCCTACCCGTATCTTATGTATGACCCACAATGGGATTATAAATAAAATATTACACACAGGTTTACAAAGATCACACAGAAGGGCAAA
The DNA here is from genome assembly GCF_034702125.1 of Engraulis encrasicolus. NCBI lineage: Eukaryota > Metazoa > Chordata > Actinopteri > Clupeiformes > Engraulidae > Engraulis > Engraulis encrasicolus. The sequence goes on along the minus strand of NC_085860.1, from coordinate 44,902,329 downwards.
CCAATGTTTATTTACATGTAGGGGTCTACAAATACGCAATGATAGCTGTCAATGGACTTTAGACAGTAAACCTTTTAGAAGTAGTGTTTCCCGTTTCACAATCTCATCCAAGTGTTCTTTCACATATACAATCAGATGGCAGGTTTCTGGTTGATTGTAGGTCATTTCCCACCTACTTACCCTCTTTTCACCAATCCACTCCCCCCTGTTGTCACCAATCCCCCTCCTGGTCCTCTAGTCAATAACAGCCATGACCTGGGCCCGCTGGAGGTGCTGACGGTGGCAGCCAATGAAACAAGCGTCACTCTGCCCAACCTCAAGTACAGCACGCGCTACAAGTTCTACCTGAACGCCAAAACTCAAAAGGGAGCTGGGCCCACCATCAGCCAGGAGGCGGTCACAGTCATCGATGAAGGTACGCGTTGTTGAGCTCACTGGAGGCCACAGAGGTGGAGTTTGAGGTGTATGCTCATTGTTCAAAGTTAAGAACTTGAGTACAGTTATTGGTGAATGTTTGCTATCGCTAATGTGAACAAGGAAATCATGTTTTGTGATTACGTTAAAAAAAAGACATGGTAGCACCTTGTACTTGTTCGGAAAGGAAAATGTAGAACAATGGCAAGTCAGCTACAGTATATACAGTGCTAGAAGAAAATCTTTTGCTTTTCTCTGCACTGAGAATCCTGTCATATCTCATTTTCACTTCCCTCCTCAGTCCTGAAGAATTTTACCTTTCAAGTGTCTGCTACAATAGGAAGCCTCGAGATATTTTGGGTCACTTCTTCGCCTCTCATAGAGTGGAAATGTAATTGAATAGCTAGCAATCTGAAGTCATGTCAGTTGTCAGCCTTTCAAGGCTGCCAAAAAGAGTTCGGAGCCAGCTTTCAGATATGAAATCTTACATAACCCTGTCTCTGGTATAAGTTGATTCTTTTCAACAGACTTTTGTCTGACAGTTTTATAATAATACTCTCTGGCTTTTGGCCATGGTTGACCTACGAATGAGAAGATCAAAAAGAAGAATGCAGAAAGACCCACAGCCTTAACCCCCATGGGATTTTTTCCTTGTCACTGATGTTGGAGAAAATGAATGATCTGATTTGCTCTGTCCCTGAATATGGAGACATGAGCCTCCGAGATGTGTCTGAGCCATGTCTTCAGATCAAACCCACTGTTGAATCAGAGTCCCCCGGTTAATTTCACCTACATCGATTATGCATGAGAGGGGCACACTGCTGGTAATGAATGTATTCAGGTTTCAAAGGCAAATTCAAAAAGCATGCTGACAGCAATTAGTCTATGTCAACAAACATGGAGCTCATTAGTCCAAGGAACCAAATGCTCTGTCTGCAGCAGTGGTTTTGATTGTTTGAACTTGTGATCCTTCCCATTATCAAGTCATACTGTACACAGTTTTGACTGCTGATTACTAGAAGCGTGATCTCTCTGGGGTTTTTTCAGTCCAGTTGACTGTCTCTTTCCTTTCCTTCCCGTATGGCAGTCCTGGGGGTGCCCACTGTATTATTCGTGGGGAAAGGTAATAGAGAAGAATGAATTAAGACCAGAATGCATGCTTCTCTACCTGGCTTTAATGCTGCTCCCTAAGAATGGTCCCTTCCCTCATGGCGTGCTCCTGTGTTTAGGGAAAATCTTATTGCTTTGAAGAAGAGATGCATGCTTTTTAAAGCAATAATTCAAAGACAGTTTAGACGCTGTTGGTTTAGAAGCGCTCCCCAGAATAGATTGAAAGGGCAAGGCCCAGTGGAAGCTAAGCTTTTTTGTTTTGTTTACTCTTTTCCCCTCCTGAGCACGATCTCATAATAGCACATTTATTATTTTTCCTTCAGCACTATTGTTCCCCTACCATACCACAGCTTCCCCTCTCTCTGTGTGTTTTGTCTGTCTCCCAGAAGTCCTTTTTCTATACCCTTTCCAGTTCCTGTCGATACCTCTTTTGCCCAGCTGCTGCCAACCTGGCATGCCAAAGCACCCTCCACTCTCATTCCCGATTCCCAACACCACCACCACCACCACCTGTGTGACCTCCCCCACAATCTGCTAGGCTGGTGATCTTGCTCTTGCTCTTGCTCTTGCTCTTGCTCTTGCTCATGCTGTGTCTATCCAGCTTGTTGTTTCTTACACTTCTTCCTGTTTCTTCCAGGACACCCAGAACCCCCAAAACACCCACACCACATCTCCCCAACCTCACAGTCTGAACGTCACCCTCACCACAAGGGTACTGTCGCTTTAGATAACACATCTAACTTAGCTTAGCTAACTTAGCACTGTCTGTTATGATTTAACCACGACTTAACCTCCTGTCCGTAGCAATTGATACCTACTACCTGTAGAGTGAATGACATTAGAAACTTCAGACGTTCCTGTTTTAATTCTGTTTTACAAGTTGATGAACCATCCTCAAACAGATAAACAGTTAAGATTGAGGTTGAAAAGAATACCTAGTGTTGCTTTAGAATCAACTGACAATCAGATTTCAGAGTGAAAAAAATGAAAAGAAAGAAGTCAGATATCCAATAATAATACAATAGGGGCCATGTTTAATCAATTCTTAACCTGAGATACATTGAACACACTCTTTTATTACATTACATTATCCTAGTAGCTTCATTAGTGACTAACACGATGAGGCCTTTGCATTGTGATGTGACTGAGGTGGTGACTGCACTCAGGCTCTGATTACCGTCCTTTCTTCTGTGTGCTGTATGCAGCCCATCGTGACATCGTGACAGTGCCCAGAAATGTAAGCTCGTCCTGGGCAGAGGACGGGACGCTTATCAGTTGGGAATCCTGGGGACCAGAAAAGAACGTTTTTGTCGAATATTCTGTAGAAAACAGTAAGATGTACCTCTTGTTATTATAGAATGATATAAAATAAATAAAAACTAGCATATAGGTGGCAAGAGACCCTTATGCCTGCGAGAAAGTTTGCATTGTTGAAGTTAGTCTAAATATGATTATTTGGCTGGTTTGAGTAAGGTGAATGTCACTAAGTCTCATTTGACCCATTTGGATTCTGGCAATAAATTATCTTCGTGGTCTCTGGCACCTATATCCTCAGATAGTAGCTATGACATTAAGCTGCATGCTTTAGTCAATATAAACATCGGAGATAATGCCATTGAGTAGGCTATTATTATTATTAGGTTAGACGTAACCTAATACTGTATCGTACTAATTTCAATTACATTTTTTCACCTCATTTTACATAGTCTAATACAATATGATTAAGTGAATTTATTGAACAATTGTATTAGCTGTACCATTCTAGAAGGCATAGTATGAACCACCATGGCCTCCCTGCCATGCCAATCCATTTTAGCCCTCCGTCATTTAGACATCCGACCAACCACCCATGGCGTTGTTGCGATGAACTTCCCGTTTGCCCCTCAGGTGATGAGTGGAAAAAGGAGCCGGTAAACGGCTCTGAGTCGTTTGTGCTAAAGGGGCTCAAGCAGGGCCTGGCGTACAAAGTTCGTGTGGTTGCTGAGAGCTCCTCTGATCGAACGGTCTACGGGTCGGAGGAGGTTTTGGTGACCGTCCCAGGTGAGGCTGTGCCTGGCTTTCAGCCCAGCAGGCCCTTTTGTCAGAGCTGTCAATCCCACGTTCAGAACGTAAAAATCCTGCCATGAATTGGAATCAGCTGATGGTAATGAGTGCTCAAGGCATGAATAGGGCCTATCAGTGACTCAGTCAAGTCTTTTACAGTATGTACAGTATATGTTGAAAGGAAACTGCGGCAGGGATCTTTACTTCTGAACCAGGTTTTGACACCCTGCTTTTTGTTGGCCCTAAGGGTGAAATTTTGTTTTGTGAATGCTAGGGTTAGCATTTACCTTGCCATGTCTGTGTCAGTGACCGTGATGTTATGTCCTGCATGGCATTAGGATTTTACCTTCTGTCTGGTCGGGAAACTTTGTGATCGGATCTGTTGAGTGTTTTGGTTTTTGTCCCAAAAACCTTTGTGTTTGCCCCTGCATGGTATTTTGTTGTATTTTGTTGTTTGTTGAACAGTTGGTAAGTGGTAATAAATGTCAGTGCAAAAGTTTTACTCATTCCCACAGGAGACATTTTGTTTTCTTCATGTCCTTTCCCCCAAAGATGTTTATATATCATTTATGTACCTCTTTATGTTTGATAGTGAGTGAGTGAGTGAGTGAGTGAGTGAGTGAGTGAGTGAGTGAGTGAGTGAGTGAGTGAGTGAGTGAGTGAGTGAGTGAGTGAGTGAGTGAGTGAGTGAGTGAGTGAGTGAGTGAGTGAGTGAGTGAGTGAGTGAGTGCATGGGCATATTGTCTCTCTAAGTTTAAGCTCATTGACAGTTGCCTGTCCATCAATGTCTCACAAGTCTGTATGCATGTATGCTCCAATTATGTTGTCCTAAACAGTAGCCTGCTTAATATACTGTAATGTACTGTACATATACTGTCATATTGGATTGTTGTTGATTAGATTAGATTAGATTAGATTAGATAGCCCTTATTGGTACACAAAGGTACATTTGATTTGCAGTGAAGTGAGCCTCACTCATACAAAACATTGATAACACATAGGACACACATAACATCTAAGCAACCCACAATGAACATTTAGACAAAACCTAAAGTACCTTAGTGCGTCCTATTAAAAGTCCTATAAAACTAAAAACTCCATTGTAACGGGTGCGTTTTAGCCCCCTAAATCCAGATTTTTCTAAAACTCTGTTTACAGTACGTGTAAACGAGAGGCCAAAACGAATGCGTTTTCAAAAATATCCGTATACCTGCAAGCGACTTCTAACTTTCCCTCTCTCCTGCCCACAGCCATGGCCAGCAGGCAGGTAGACATCGCTACCCAGGGCTGGTTCATCGGCCTGATGTGTGCCATCGCCCTCCTCATCCTTGTGCTCCTCATCGTATGCTTCATCAAGAGGAATAAGGGAGGCAAATACCCAGGTGAGACATTTGGGCACACCTGTACTCAGATCAACTTTTGAATGTCATGTATGTATGATTGATTGATTGATTGATTGATTGATTGATTGATTGATTGATTGATTGATTGATTGATTGATTGATTGATTTAGCTGGGATGATTGTACACATTTAGTACAGCATGTGTGCATTAAGTAACTAGCACAATACAGAAGTATGATCATAGATAATGATTAAAATAAAGATTAAAAAGAAAGATGCTGCACTTCCCCGAAGGGGCTGACTCTTTCTGTGCTAATGGCTAAACAAGTCTCTCTGCTTCTTTCTGTGCTGATAGTTGCTGTTTTTCATTATAGAAATATTGTTTTTTTTCCTGTTTCCTATTTACATAGTCAAAGAGAAAGAAGATGCACACGCTGACCCAGAAATCCAGCCCATGAAAGATGAGGACTGTGTTTTTGGAGAGTACAGGTGAGAGATCTGACTGTTGCCATGGAGCCTACTGGGCAGGCACCATCTTGTCCCCAAAGTCTTTCTCCCCTCCCCCCTCCCTCTCCCTTTTCCCAGAAGAACCCCCCAATCCCCAGCAGGACTGGAAAGTATGTGGAGTAAACCAACATGGCGGCCAAGACACAGAGGAGCATCTGGCGAGGCTTCAACGAAACGGCACTCCGTGTCTCGGAAGCGGTTTTGCTAACAAGTTAGCAACTTACTCGGTTGCCAATGGGAAATGTTATGGCAACCAAGTAAGTTGCTAACTTCACTCTTGAGAAACACACCCCTGGTGTTCAAGCACAAACTGTATTTTCTTTTTTTGATTTTCAGTTTTTGTAAACTCTTTATGTGTAGTTGGGTTGTATGTGCATGTATGTTGTCATTACATGCCCAGATGTGTATCTCAGTATTTGCGCCATCAATTATGACATTCATTCTCTAGATTCAGGATGATGTTGTTCAGGTAACTTTACATACAGTATATATAAACCTTTATAAGGCTGTTTTTAAATTAGTTTAACGATTTACAGATATATAATGAGGCACTGTGTTTAAAGGTATAGTACATCAGGTCATCAGCTTGGCTAAATGATTTATGCATTATTGACACATCATGTATGCGGCGAGGATTCTCCCATATTTATTATGAAATGAAAAGCAATGTTGCTGTAATACTTGTTATGCTGTTGACCAGACCTCCAGAGTTAGCCTGCTTTATCAACTGCACGGAAATGGAAAGACTATCTCTCGGCACTTTATTTTGTAAAGCATTTTGAAACATTCCTTTTTTTACTTGGCATTTTTTTTCGACAGTGGTTGTATTTTAGTTGTTTTGTATTTTTTTATTACTGGCATTTTTATTGCTGCATAGATTTCAATCTACTGTACTGACTCTCTCTAAAATACCATACCTTGGCATATAGAAAATATAACATTGTGTACTATGCATGGCTAACATATGTGATATATGAATTGATATAGGTACGTATATGTCTGAACTGACGTGAACTGAGAAAATAATATATATGTGACTATGTATGAATATAATAGTACTCACAGCAAAGGTCACCATCAAGTGGCGATACCGGATTTAAAAAATGCTGACTTTTCAGGCTTGAAAGCCTAACAAGATAGGGATAAATATACAGTATTATACTGATTATTTTGCTTTCGCTAATGCAATTTCCATGATGAAAAGATCTCTTTTCCACTGTGTAATCTCAAGCAAAACAATAAGGCAATCGACATGATCCCATGCAAAGACCAATGTGAGCCACTGTGCTGGAGATAGTGTCTAGTTTGTTTAGCTGCTCGCAGGGGCGTGTGTGTGGAACACTCGATAACAAGTTCATATTTTTTATTAGCTCTACGGCCTTAAGAGGATTATGAATGGATGGATGGTGACCTTGTTTTTTGCGCTGGGTTTCCCCCCTCGAGGAAAATATTGACGCATCAAGTCTAGTGGATGCTACTGTAGCTCTTATCATTCCCAAGTCTCAACCCCCCCCCTTTTGATTTTCCTAATTGGATTAATATTTCTGGGACCATGCTAAGAGGATCTTGTATAATGAAGAGTATAACCAGGTGCATTAGTTTGAAATGGGGTTCACAGATGAGAGTCCTCCTTCCAGCACATCAGGCCGTGGCATATCTCTCTCTCTCTCTCTCTCTCTCTCTCTCTCTCTCTCTCTCTCTCTCTCTCTCTCTCTCTTTCTCTCTCTCTCTCTCTCTCTCTCTCTCTCTCTCTCTCACTCCTTTCCATCCTTCCCTATTTCTTTTCTCACCCTCATTTCCTTGCCTCTTTTCTAGTTTTCATCGGCCATCTCTTGCTCTCTCTCTCTCTCTCTCTCTCTCTCTCTCTCTCTCTCTCTCTCTTGCCCCACTCTCTTTCTCCGTCTATATAGTGATTCTCTCTTTCCTGCTCCTTTCTTTTCTTTCCTCTTTCTCTTCCCCTTTCCTCCTCCTACCCTGCTGGCCATGGGATCCTCCTGGTTTATGGGCCAGTGCGCGTGTCTGGGACGAGCTGAGATTAGCTGTTCTGCTCAGATGATCCGGTGACAGATACATTTCATCAATCTCCCCGTTTCCTCCTCCTTCTTCTCGGCCATTCCCAGCACCCCCCTCTCTCCGCCTTCCGTCCTGCACCTAGCCCCATTATACAACATACAGCATATACTCAGCTCTGAGACTCTGTGGGACATAGAGCAAGATGCTTTTTATTCATGTTTCTGCTCCCTGACTCCTTCACCCATGTCATTTGTATCCCCCCTTCCCTTTCCTCTCAGCTTGTACAGGGAATGTAGAGCTATCCGAAGGTAAGGAGGGACGCTGCTACGACTACTGGCATGTGTAGGACCACTCTTGACTAGACGTTGTGGATTGCCACTGGGAGAAAAAAATCTCTATATGTGTTCTCTGTGTGAGTGTATGTGTGTGTGAGTGTGTCATCTTTTGAAGTGCACTTCAGACAAGTCTCCCATCACGAAGCGACTCGCACATCTGTGATGATGCATATTCCTGCTGTTGTAAAGGCACTGTCAGGTCCCATGGAGAACGGTTTCGCCACTTGTTTCTTCTCATGTATTTGCAATCCCGCTGTCGGAGGCTGATAACATGCTGGTACCATTTTTCTCTGGGCTGGCAGTGTCAAGAGCAGACTTTTCTATTTGCATAGGGTCCTGATCGGTTTCTGATGGGAGAGGAATATCACTTTGACCTCATTGCTCTTGACTATCACAGATATTTTGTTCTCATCAACTGCTTGATTTTATTGCTTTTCATGCACTGTGTTTTCTATTTGTGTCAGTGTTCTCTGAGCTTTTTAATCAATGCTTTATTTGCAGTGATGTTTTGTGTATTTGTGGTTTTCGCCATTCATAGCATAATCAGTATGAATGTGACTTTACAGTTATTTGTTACTTGTGCTTTTGTGATCAGTGACATATCAATATACAGTAAATGTGACTTAATGTCCCAGCCAGGGCAATTAAACAAAATACCTGAATTTACATGGCAAAATTTTGTTTTAGCGGTATGCCTACCTTAAAACAAACAAATGACTGAAACAAATGTGCGCTGTCACAAGCTCATTTGATACAAAAATATACCATCAAACAGCCTTGAATGATTGATTTGTAGCAATCCAAAAATTCCTTGGGGCAAAGTAGGCTTGCACCATCATCATCCTGCATGGAATGCAAATTAATTCCATTCATGTTTGTGCCAAAGACACAAGTGATTATACTTAACCTTACTGTATGTTCACTTATATCTGTATCACAGTGTATGTGTTACAGTGGATACCAAAACGAGGTCATCAATGTAAGGCCTTTCCTTACCTTGAGTTCAGTCCTGTCATCGCAGCATGAGTCCATTCACATTACAGCACTTTTGCATGTCTCTCCGCATCAAAGCTCCAGCTGAGTCACACGCAGTGCGTTATGAAGTGCTAATTCAACACTTAAGGAGTGCAGAACCAACACCATGAGTGTTAGATTAGACTCTCTTAAGGGTTGAATTAGCAGTGCAAAATGCACTGTGGAAAACAGCCCAAACTAAAAACAGAACTGCCACGTGACATGTATGCCGGCCATTCATTACCATTCCATCCTGTAACCACCCTGCATGTTTTTTTTTATTATTTATTATTTTCTCCTAGTGACAGTGAGGACCACAAACCATTAAAGGGGAGCCGCACCCCGTCCAATGGGACGGTTAAGAGGGACGACAGTGACGACAGTTTAGTTGACTACGGGGACGGCGGCGACGGGCAGTTCAACGAGGACGGCTCGTTTATCGGGCAGTATAGCGGCAGGAAGGAGCGCGACACGGCCGAGTGCATTGAGAGCTCCGAGGCACCGTCCCCCGTTAACGCCATGAATTCTTTTGTGTAAAGGAAAAACTCGGGTGACCGGAACGGACAGACAAGACGGACGCATGGATGGACAGGACAGAAAAAGAGGGGTGGGTGGGGGTGTTAAACGTGCCAAGGCAAATGTTCCGCTGACTGCCCTGTGGACAGACCCTTATTGCGTGTGCGTTTTCACAAGACACGCAGACAGACGCAGACGGACAGGGGAAGGACGGACAAAAGTGATGGAGGAACATTTGCAGGCACATGGGCAAGAGGGGCCTAGTGCGACATGGCCAGGGGAGAGAGATGGACTAATAGTGTAATAGGTTATTCAATGGGCAACGCAGCAGTGGCATTCAAAGTCTTATATTATATTATATATAATTACATAATTAACTTTCTTCTCCTCAGTATTCAGCTAGTCTTGGCTAACATCGGAACACTCTCCGCTCCTCATTTCTATTGAACATTAGCGGTATTAGCACTTCGTAAAACATTGCCGGTTCCTGGCAAACCAGTTACCTTACATGCGTTTATTTTGCAGGCCTACTAGGGGTGAATCTGTCTGCAAAGTGTCTGGAAGGAATGCCCTCAGGCTCTGCATAAATATTACTGTACATAAGAAAAGAGACAAAGCTGATGTAATGAACACTGTCGAGAGGAGCCGACTAAAAATAGACTTTTCATCCACTTTTAATTGGATGAGATGAGATGAGATGAGATGTCTATACAAGATATACGTAGGTACAGTCTTGGACACTAGGAGGGATGTTGAAGGGATCGTAAATTTCAGTGCAGTTGACCCTGATAATAAAGGGACAGAGGGGGGAGGCGAAGATGGGGGGAAACCCCACCCCATCATGATTTTCACCTCCTCTTGTCTCGGTTATATTTCACCACCCTAAAAAAACTGACATCGCTGCACATTCTTCAGCCGAGGAGGAGGAAGAGGAGGAGGAGGAGGAGGCCACTAACCTTTGCATGACCCCATTCTCAGAACCCCAATCATCACAACCTTGACCCTGCATGTGACCTTGTCTGGTTCCCATGCCAACGAAACTAGGATCCTCTCCCCCCACCACCACCACCACATCAGACAGGTTGAGGGGAAGGACCAAGTTACAGCTGTCTGTGACAGTAGAGGACCCCTACCCCAGGGGACCAGGTGGAGAAGTGTGTGTGGATGTGTGTGTGTGTGTGTGGGTGGGTGTGTGTGTGCGGTGTGGCCTTCGGTATATAGTGCCTTTGCTATAGAGAGCTCTGCTTTTAGGTTCCCTTTTCCTCCAATAAGCTACAGCTTCAGCCAAGCTCAAGTGTTTTTTCATGGACTTGATATAGCTTTGGCGGTGTATAACTGGCACAGGCTGGCTGTGGCTGTCATATAATGTACTCTGCAATATTAAATAGGCGATAAGGATGATGAGGTGCCTCTAATGAACATGACGACTCTCCTGGCACATACTACATTCATTTTTAATGGTTCATTCTCATTTTGTCCTCTCCTTCTTTAGTGTATAAATATCAGGTGTGCGTGCGTGCGTGCGTGCGTGCGTGCGTGCGCGCGTGCGCGTGCGTGCGCGTGCGTGCGCGCGTGCCATGTTTGCCCATGTGTGTCAAAGTATGAGCTTGTCCATCGATAAGAGCAAGTGAAACAAGTGATGAGATGTCTGTGTTTACATTTGCTTTCACACAATACCTTGTTTTCTTTTTTGATGTTTTTCAAATATAAAATTCCCTTTCCATTTTTTTGTTAAAAATCACCAGGACTTTGGTTTGGGAATGGAATTGACTTATGTGACTTGGTTTTTTCATAACTTGCATCAAGTTTTATGTTTGGTTTGGTGGTATGAATCTTTTTATATGTAGATATGTTGTTAATTTTTGTAAATATTTCTACTTGTTGGGCAGAAGAGACATGGGAAAAATGCCTCGTGAGGCGCTGGCGAATGATGGACATGGTCTGACCTGTTGTTGGTGTTGTGTTCAATATTATCTTCCTTATTTTTCTGAACATTGTGTACTGCTAAACGCGTAGTGGGTGGCTTCTGGGCACCCGCTCAAAAACTCTTTCCAAGATTATTCAAATTCTGACAGTGTTGCTTTTTTCGTATTCAAACTCCTCTCATAATGCACCATACTGTACATTACAACGGTACAATTTTGATCATTTGCCACATTCTTGCGTATTGTGGGACTTGGGGAAGGAATTGAACAGGCTCCAAATCTTGCTTGTTCCATGGAAACAGGTTTTTGTTTCTTGTCGTGCCACACAATGTGTGGATGTGTGGAGAGTTAACTTGCTTTCTTCTCCCGCTGTGGATTGAAAGTATGTAATTGGTTGATTACAATGACACATATTTAAGTCATTTAGAAGTAAATGAATGCATTACTGGCATTTTGGGAATAAACTAGGCTATTCAGGATAAACCAACATAAACCTGCCGTATACAAATCAGGAATACCATGTTACAAATGGGAGCAGTTGAAGCTTAAATCGAATACCCTTTGACCATAATGACAAGCAACATTACAGACACTGCCATGAAATTATGACAAATCTCACACACAGAACATTTCAAGCAAAAAATGGGTGTGACATACTTATTACGGCTGGTGTCTTGTAAAAGGAAGTTGTACTTACAAAAACCTATGAAAAAAGCATAGGCAAGCCACAACATAGGATATGAGTATGCGCTTGATAGCCCAATGCAGTCAGAACCTCTCAGCACATCTGTGCATTACTTCAGAGAAAACAAATCATGCAAAAAATACAGTATATATATATATATATTAATCACGTTTAAACACATTATTGGATGTGGTCTACATAAGAACGTCATGTGACTGTCATGAAAATGTCATGACACGTCAGGAACATTAATGACACGTTATTGATGTTTATGACTTGTCATAAGGAGCCATTTGGTTTTTGGAACTTGACACTCCAAAAGCTGAATGACACATGACAACAGTCCTAAACATAAATAATGTGTGTTTAATGTTCCTGACATGACATATGTCATGTCATTCTTATGGCAGTTACAAGACACCCGTATGTAGACTATGTCAAATACAGTAAAGTGTTACTATATTTTAAAAGCACCAGGCGTGTTCTGTAAGGAGCCTATGTGAAGGTCTCAGTCCCATCTCCCAAAGTGCTGCTGGGGCTTCACAGCCATTCCAATCTCCTCCACCCCTCAATGCCCTATGGATTGCATTTATTCATGTGTACTGGATTGTTAAAATTATTTTATGAAGTTTTACTAACCTGTTTTATTTTTTTGACGTATTCTTTTTATTTAAGTACCTCCATTATGAAAGTTTGAGAATGAAATTTGAGAAATTCTAAATACTGTATTATATTGAATGAATAAATATAATTATCTGTAAACTCTTAGTGTCCCTGTCTTTAATGTCAGTGCTTTTGATGATAGTCTGATACTGTATTAAAGATATGTCCAAAAGACTGGATGGTATAGAAGACGATTATCTTCAAGTTCATAAAGAGAAAAAAAAACATGAATGTGCTGTACAATGCAGTGATTTTACCTGTCCCATAATTCATGTCTAGGCTTGTAACAGAGGCCCTTTCCTAATCTCCATACCATAAAATACCTGCTGTGTGAGCTCAGGGCTGCTCATGTCTGCTATAGTCACAGGCCAGTCACAGTAGTGTGTGTGTGTGTGTGTGTGTGTGTGTGTGTGTGTGTGTGTGTGTGTGTGTGTGTGTGTGTGTGTGTGTGTGTGTGTGTGTGTGTGTGTGTGTGTGTGTGTGTGTGTGTGTGTGTGTGTGTGTGTGTGTGTGTGTGTGTGTGTGTGTGTGTGTGTGTGTGTGTGTGTGTGTGTGTGTGTGCGCGCACTTCTTAGTGTGCTTGTCTGTGTGTGTGCCTGTGTGTGTGTGTGTGTGTGTATTTATTTTGTGTGTGTGTGTGTGTGTGTGTGTGTGTGTGTATGTGTGTGTGTGTGTGTGTGTGTGTGTGTGTGTGTGTGTGTGTGTGTGTGTGTGTGTGTGTGTGTGTGTGTGTGTGTGTGTGTGTGCATGTTGTGTGTGTGTGTGTGTCACACGTGTGCTGCCTTCTGCAGTGCTGCATGTGTTGGAGAGAGAGCGAGTGGGAGGTGACCAGCCCTGCCTGCTGTTTGTGGCTATTTTTGTAGGTGAGGAGGGGACTCGTCTGGGAAGGGGAGAGGAGGGGAGGGGAGGACTGGCCATCACCCCGGGCCCAGCACAGCGGGACTAAACATGGTTAGCTGTCTCCTCACCTTACCCTCCCCTCCTCTTGCCTCCCCTCCCGTTGTCTTGGCCACCTCTTTGTAGAAATCAGTGGTAAAAACCACAGACAGCACCGTGTGAGTGCTAGTGCTCACACCTCCACCTCCTCCTCCTCCTCCTCCTCCTCCCCTGTCTTTCCTTTGTGTAGCGACCAGAGGAAGAGACACAAAAAGACAGTAGCGCGGTGTGCCCTCAACCAGGGGCGTAGGCAGAAATAATAAAACAGGTGGGCCCATAAAAAATCGGACGGGCCCAACCCGAAAGCGTATAGGTAGATATTATAATATCGTGTTCAAAAATGATACTTTGAAATTTAAATCATAGAAATCACAGAAGATGAATCAGACTTTCGACAAAGTGATTAATTATCGCTGTGGTATGCCATTAATTATAGTTCAATGAGGCAACAGTTGACTGTCAAGAGTGAATGGGGTGGGCTTGGATGTCAAGTGGGCGGGCCCAGGCCCACCCCTGGCTACGCCTATGCCCTCAACGCCCAGAGATGCAGGGCTAAAAGTGTGAGGCTGTCCAGACATACAGTGCAATACTAACTGTATAGCTCTACAGCAGCGATTCTCAAAGTGTGGTCCGGGGACCACTAGTGGTCCGCAACAGAGCTCAGGTGGTCCGCGAGAGGAATTCTACTTTTCCAAGACAAGCTAGCAGTGGGCTACCTTTGTAACATAATTATAAACCTACACATTGCTGAAGTGTTATTTTCACCACAATAAGACAGGCTTGTGTAATAAATAAAAATAAAACGTAAGTGAAATTAGCAGTGTCAAATTAGCACCCGTCAACTGTCAATTCAGTTGACAGGTGGTCCCTGAGCGTTTTGGGGGGAACCAAGTGGTCCTCGGTCTGAAAGAGTTTGAGAAACACTGCTCTACAGACTAGTAAACCTGTATGCTTCTGTGTACCTATAGAGTTGTCTCTTCGCCCTGCCTTCTCCGCTCCAGTAGTAGACACAGTCAGTCACAGGCCTATCAGGGTGTAGGGCTGCACGATTATGGGGGAAAAAATGATCATCACAATTGTTTGGATCAAAATTGAAATCGCAATTATAAATCATGATTATTCAACAACAATAAGCGACACAATTTTGTGCAGAATGTTGTTTAGAATCACAAAATGAAATGGAACCAAGAATGTATTAGGGGTGGACATAGTAAAATTGAATTGTAATAGTTCTGTAAAATGCAATAGCATGCTTATGTGGGCCTATAGGTTTTTGGCCAGAAACACCAGCCTGTCAACATATTCTGGCTTCAAGGACACCCGAAAGCAGGTCACTATATTGCCCAATTTAAGATCACGGTTAAATTATGATTTTCATTTTTTAACCGTTGCTTCATTTTGATTAATTTTTCAGATTCATCAGGGTGCTCTCCTCTCTCCTCCCCTCTGTGTAGTGACTAGAGAAGTAGAGACACAGTCAGACGATAGTGACTGCGGGTGTGTACTCAACACCTAGTGACACACTTACAGTAACCTACAGTATGGGGCCCACATTATATTAATGATGATCTCGCCCCACCAGGGAGGCAGAGACCGGCAGACAGGCAGCGACAAGCAGACAGGCCTCTCCGCACTAAGCCAGAGGATGACAGACACTTTTATTAGGGAAATGAAATCAGCCCAAAATGAAGAGAGATGATCTAGCTAGCGAGCCGCTACTGTACAGTAAAGCCCCAGCTTGGCTCCCAGTAAACCCGAAACCAGCGTCACATTCATCATCTCCAGCCATAGCTCGTCTTTTCTTTTTTGTAATTCTGTAATTGAGTGAGCGAGAAGAGACAGTGCCCCGCCATCTGGTCTACTGTGACTGCAGAACGTTTTTGTGTCGTCGTCAGGAAGCAGTCATGCCTGTTGGGTGTCTCTTTTTTTTTGGACACACTTATCTTCCCTGGCACAGGAAGTTTGCCTTCTGTTCCCCTCTGATTTACTTCCTGAAGATTCATTTGGGAGGGCATAAGCATTTTCCTTTTTCAGACAGCATCGGCAGTGGATGTGTTTTTTTCCTGCTATGTGTTTTTGGAGATACGACTATCATGTTTTGTTTCTCAAAAGTTTGCAGCAAATGTTAAAACTAGAATTCAAATTTCGGTTACATGATCTGTGTGTGACACTACACAAAAATCTAATTTGGACCCCTTTTTATGTATTTTTTCCAAAAGAGTCTTTACTGCCACCTAGCGGCCACATGGTGAAAGTGAGACTCTACTGTATGCGAATATGTTCAATATCAGGATTAGAGGATTTGCCCTTTTCAAGCCTTTCACAGATAGATTAGCACAACTAGGGTGTTGATTCATACTCACAATCGTGCCGTTGCTTCTGTCTTCATTAGCATGCAGACCCCATCCTCATTCAAATTTTTACTGCAGACAATCCAATAGAGATAAATGCTTGTCATTTCAAATGGCAAAACAAGTTGAGTTGCAATTACAACAATGTAAGATCCTTGCATATCAAGGGATGCAAAACATTGGGACAAAGCTATCATAGGCATAGGCCTATACACCTCACCATCATGTACAGTATGAATCATATACAGTACAAAGCTATTATAATTAATAGGATTTTATAAAAATGGAATGACCATACAGTTATATTGAGACAACATTTTCATGCTTTACTCATAATTGCATAAAGATAAACATTTAGGCCACATGCTGATTTCATCTCACAATATACATTTGCCTTTACTTCTGCAAGAATGGCTTCTGCTTACTTCTCGACTTCTGTGTCTTAGCAACATCAAATCAGAGGTCACCTCCCAGCTTTTATGCTAGCCAATCAGAGTGCCCATAGAGATGCTGAACACTCTGATGGCCCCATATGCTCTTGTTGTGATTTTCCCTGCAGCTCTCTCTCTCTCTCTCTCTCTCTCTCTCTCTCTCTCTCTCTCTCTCTCTCTACCAGTCTTTTTCTCTCTTCCTATTTTTCTCTCTCTGGCTCATTCTCTAAGTCTCTCTCTTCCTCTATCACTGCCCATTTCCCCTCTCTCTCTCTCTCTCTCTCTCTCTCTCTCTCTCTCTCTCTCTCTCTCTCTCTCTCTCTCTCTCTCTCTGTTTCACTCTTTCTACTCTCACCCTCCTTCTGTCTCTCGCTTCTCTCCATCATCATCCCATCCCCCCCTTCAGCTTCAGCAGAGGTTTGGTGTCTGCTTGGCCTTGAATGGATGGAGCTGAATCCCATTGCCTTCATGTGTTTATGGGTGATCATCGCCACCATGCCAGCAGCCTGCCCTTTTTGGTGTGTCCCCCCCCCCCACACACACACACACACGTCACGCCGAAAAAAAAAACCCTCAGTCTTTTTTCCCGCTCCAAAATACATCCATCCCACCCCCTGTGGTGTCATATCACACCCCCACTCCACTGCACTCCACTCCACACCCAATCCCATCCCACTCTCCCTATCGCCTCCATCCTCCACTCCTCCCTTTTCCATCCTCCTTGCATCCTTCCATCTTTGCCTCCATCCCCTCCTCCCTCCCTCCCTGCCTCCCTCTCTCCCTCCTCCCCTCTCTCCACCACCCCAACATCCCTCCTTCCCCTCCCTGCCTCCATTCTCCCCCTCCTTCACCTTCCATCCCTCCTCTCCACCATCCCCTCCTCACCTCCTCCCCTCCATTCTCCCCCTCCTTCACCTTCCATCCCTCCTCTCCCCTCCTCCCCTCCATCCACACTATCCCCCTATTCCCAGGGGAGTCTCCCTGGCTCTGTGGCGCTTCTACTGTGCCGCTCATGTGCCATTTATACCCCTCCCTCTGAAGCTCCACCTGATTTACTGGCAGGTTAATGGCAAATGCCGGTCCCTCGCCTACTAGCGGATGACCTATGGATCAGTGTCTCTCTGTGTGTGTGTGTGTGTGTGTGTGTGTGTGTGTGTGTGTGTGTGTGTGTGTGTGTGTGTGTGTGTGTGTGTGTGTGTGTGGGTGTGTGTGTGTGTGTGTGTGTGTGTGTGTGTGTGTGTGTGTGTGTGTGTGTGTGTGTGTGTGTGTGTGTGTGTGTGTGTTGGTGTGTGTGGGTGGGTGGGTGGATGGACATGCATTGTGTGTCTGTACGTGTGCATGCATTTTCACACATTGAGCGCTTCCCACTGTAGGAAACATGGCAGCTAAGCAAGTTGGTTCAATCAATACGGTCTGATGAATCACTTATACAATGATGGATTTCACAGTTTAGGAAAGGTTTTTCAATAAAATAAAAAAAACGGCCGGCAATATAACATTACCTGCGATAGAAATATATAATTTAATATAATATAAATATAATTCATATAGAAATATAACTTGAGCTCATCCTCAGAGGTAGGACGTCTAGCCAGCAAAGAGATCTGAGCTTTTGCTGTTTGAAGGCATGATCTGTAGGCATCAGTATGCAAATCTGGGGTTTTTGGGGTGGGGGGATGAGAGATAGCTGGCGTAATTGTTTATGATTGCAGCGCGGAGCATCCATATGCCAGACAAATGGCACTCACACTCACACAGCCCACATCTGTCTCACAAAAAGAAAACTGGAACTAAATGTGGAAGGCGTGCCAGTCAGGCTGGCTTGTCAACAACAACCTGCACCCCCCGCGACTCCCCTCTCCGCAGGACTGTTCAATCAAAGCGCAAGATGAGTGTGAAAAACGAGAAAAGATTACGAACGAAAGCATCACACGTCACACACACACACACACCCTCACCCTGGCCCACTCTCCCAACACATATAGCCCTCACCCTCCCAACACCTCCCACTGTCTCTCACAGCCACACAGACAGGTTGCTGGATGTGGTAGACTTATTTGACAAGGAATTGCAATGTCTCCTTCCTGCACTGGCTGGCTGGTTGAGGAGGAGCTTGGTGAGGGGGTCCCTTCTCTCATCGTCACCACCTCCGCCAGCGTCATCATCTTCTGCAGATGATGTGCTCTGCTGGGCCGCTGATAGATAAAGTGAGAGTGCTTTGTTGTATTGATCCGACACTAATACTAGCCAAAAAAAAATCTCCAGTCTCCTTCACAGCTCCTTCTGCTCCACTACTACTAACTCACCACCACCACCACCACCACCCACCCCAAACTGCTTACTTAGATGACAGCCTTGGGATTAGGGAATCCTTTAGTGAGGTGGGGGTTTAGGGCCCGGGGAGATTGGGGTTTGGGGGTGAGGGTGAGGTTGACAGAGGGTTTGGCGGAGAGAAAGAGAGAGAGAGAGAGAGAGAGAGAGAGAGAGAGAGAGAGAGAGAGAGAGAGAGAGAGAGAGAGAGAGAGAGAGAGAGAGAGAGAGAGAGAGAAGCCCTAGTTAAGATGGGGGTCTAGGGCTTTTGGGGTTTGGATGGGAGGGGAGGAGGGTGGTGTGTGTGTGTGTGTGTGTGTGTGTGTGTGTGTGTGTGTGTGTGTGTGTGTGTGTGTGTGTGTGTGTGTGTGTGTGTGTGTGTGTGTGTGTGTGTGTGTGTGTGTGTGTGTGTGTGTGTGTGTGTGTGTGTGTGGTGTGTGTGTGTGTGTGTGTGGGGGGGGGGTGTTGGGGGGGGGGAGAGAGAGAGGGGAGCCCTCCCTTGGCGTCCTGCACCCCCACTGAGACAAACCAGCAGAGGCCAACCACAGATCACAACACCCCTAACCCCACCACCCCCATCACCACCACCCCATCACCATCCTCAGCATCCCTTCCCCCTTTCATCTCTCCACATGAGGCCGCCGAGTCACATGACCATAATAACAATAATAAAGACCTCCATCGCCCGAGATGTGTTTATGGCTCTCTATTCAATTCTGTCATGCTGGTGTTGAGAGGAAATCGTCCTCTACCAATCTGCTCAGTTGATTTTGTTTTTCAGATTGTTAGTGATAGAGAGTGATAGAGAAGTCATTTTTCTCCACTCTCAAATGACTCCTTTCCCTTCACATTGAAATCCTTAGGATCATATTTAGGCCACATATTTTGACTGGCTGTGGAGCATCTGAAGCATGTGTGGTGTACTGTCTGTGGTGTTGTGGCCTGTCAGAGTTTCGGAAAGCATCATTCATGAATCATTGTGGACAGAGAGGACCGTTTCACCGAGTGAATGTGTGAAGCTGATGAGGTCAAAATACACCAGGCTGATGAGGCCAAAATAGACCTACACCAGACCACTCACATTCCTCTGCTTTAGATGGCACTTATGTCAATGAGTGAAATATATTTCTTGACCATTTCAAAACATTGTCGCTCCCTCATTGCCTCTGTAGAAAGAAGACTAGAGTAAAGGGTATCTGCTGTGATATTCACATAAACATGCCTTAGGCAGGGCATATCTGCATGTGTCACAGGGAGAGAGAGAGAGAGAGAGAGAGAGAGAGAGAGAGAGAGAGAGAGAGAGAGAGAGAGAGAGAGGAGAGAGAGACAGTGTGTGTGTGTGTGTGTGTGTGTGTGTGTGTGTGCGTGCGTGCGTGCGTGCGTGTGTGTGTGTGTGTGTGTGTGTGTGTGTGTGTGTGTGTGTGTGTGTGTGTGAGAGAGACTGCGCACCCTGATTGTTAACGCAGTGACAGCCTGCTTGACTAAATGCGTGTCAGCGAAGGAAACCTGTCCTCAGGGCTCGAAGAAACCCATGAATCTTCTCCTCTGTCACTGTGCAGCCATGAGGCAAGAAATTAGCCTATAAGCGGCCCGATAACATAAAATGTTTACTGACGCGTTTCTATAACATTTCGTCCTATACAAGGAAGCATTTGGCTAACCGGCATTCTACACTGGAGCCAAATCCCTCCTAAGAGTCACGGCGGTTATACCATAACATAAAATCCGAGAAATATAACAAACATGTACTGCTGGATGGCAGCTCCCTCGCCCAATAGTAGTTGCATTCGCGCCCCCTAAAGCCTCCGTCATCGCCCCTCATCCAATCGACGACTGCTTGACATCAACGGCGCTATCCATTCCTCCCTCATGTTCATCACTCGGGCTATGCGGTGCTGACCCAGGTGTTGTGTTGTGAAGGTTATACGGACGGACTGTCCGCTCTTGCAGGTAAGGCAAATCATGTTGCATTATGTCTTCATATGTGAATGTCATCGCTGAATGCAGGTGTAATGTTTCATATGTGTGCGCGCGCTGTGGCAAGGCTGAGATGTTGCCAATTACGATGTGAGCTACCGCAATGCAGACTGCACTGTAATGTTTTGCTCATAGGTCTTCTTTATTAATTCGCAATCCCTATCCTGTATTTTACTTCTGTGCAGATAGATGTAGCGTGGAGGTGTACTGTCATGACAGTTGCCGATGGGGTTTGCTTTTGGCTACAAGTTATTTACTGTCTACATTTCGTTTCAGCTACGCCCGCTCATGGTGTACTCGCCTCTTTTACTTTCACCTGTAAGCTTCCACGTTTGACAGATGGGTTTGTTACATGCTTACGACCGGCTTCAATCGAGTTCGCGTTGAAATACATTACGCATACAGAACATGCATCAAATGCTTTTGATAAAATATTGCGTCCTTGCAAACGTAATGTTGTCAACAAGATAGCATCATGTGTTGTGATGTAATCGCGCCTAATGGCTTTAAATGGGGGTGCTACTACATAAAAAAACAACCTGACATTTCAGAAGTTGATATGTTTGCTTATTGGGCCAGCCAGATATAATGTGTTCGATTTGATATGGGCACACCGTGGGACGTATCTATTCCGCTCTCTCTGTCGTAAACTAATAGTTTCCTGGATGAGACAGAGGTACCAGACACCCACCGCTTGTTGCTACCTGTGATGCCCTGCATCCTCACTGAACGATGCAGTGATGCTGAAATGTTGCTGATAGAACAGCACCCAGAAGTGCTCTCTGCATGCCTAAGTGGGCTCGCGCGTAATGGAGCTATTTACCTCAGCTACTTCCTGTAATGTACTAAAAGTCTGGCTATGTTTATCAGTGAAATGTTGTCGCTTCACGTCATGCCTGCGCGGTAAAGCGCCTTTTGGGGGATTCAAGACACTGACATGAGTATAACATGTAGGTGACAGTTAGGGGGGGGGGGGGATATTTTTTTATGTCAACATGTCAGCACACAACATTTACTCATTTCAAGTTGAGACTAATACAATGTGCAATATACCATAGGAATAGTTTTACGGACGACAATATAATAAGGTTGAAGGTGGGGGGCTGTTGTATTTGTGAAAGCTCAATGTATGTCAGGCAGGCCACTCAGAATATTCAATGTCTGTCAGAATGCATAGCCTTTGTGGTATCTGGTCTCTGGTGGCAGCGTAAAGCCCTTTGCCTCATCTTGCTCTCATCTGCCCCCCTCCTGTGCCCTGGGGGCTATCTGAATGGATGGTAAACTCCAACACCCCTCCATCCCTCCACCCTCAGCCCCTCTTCTCCTCAGCTCCCCTGCTGCTCTTCAAGCTTATGTCTAGGTCACTCGGAGCAGCAGGGCTAAGGGTCTCAAGCCAGGGCTCAGAAGGTGATGGCCTGTGGACTCGCATTGGGGTCAGGGCATGCAGGGAGGATGGCAGGCAGGCAGATAGACAGGCAGGCAGGCAGACAGGCAGGCAGGCAGGCAGGAAGGAAGACAGGCATGTAGGCAGGGAGCCAGGCAGGGAGGATGGCAGGCAGGCAGGGAGACAGGCAGGCAAGAAGACAGGCATGCAGGCAGGCAAGAAGACAGGGAGACAGGCAGGCAGGCAGGGAGGATGGCAGGCAGGCAGGGAGACAGGCAGGCAGGCAGGGAGACAGGCAGGCAGGCAGGCAGGCAGGTAGGCAGGGAGGATGGCAGGGAGACAGGCAGGCAGGCAGGCAGGGAGGCAGGCATGCAGGCAGACAAGAAGACAGGCATGCACATGCAGGCAGGAAGGCAAGGAGGCAGGCAGGCAGGCAGGCAGGCAGGCAGGCAGGCAGGGAGGCAGGAACCAAGCAGGGAGGAACCAAGCAGGCAGGGAGGTGGGCTGTGAGGAGGGCAGCAAGCGAGCTTTGTGAGAGGGGGGCTTTATATAACACTTGTCCTTGTAGTCATGACTGTGTGTCTCAAGTGTACTATGGATATGTGCTGTGCTGTATGGGGCCATTGTGCTGTGCACAAATCTGCGGTCGCATCTCCTACCTCTCGGGCTTATTGTGTGTGTGATGGTCAAGCTAGAAGTGTTTGGGTGTGTGTGTGTGTGTGTGGATACTGGATTGCAATGCAGTACTGTGCATCTGATGGATGGAGTGGTGAGAATCTGAGAGCTTTATTCTGCGCTGGATACTCTTGCTTGCTTGGCACCTGATGTAGTGGAAGCAGGTGCAAACTTGAGCTCACCTGGGAGTCAGGGAGGCAGTGAGAAAAGAAAGCCCACTGCTTATCTACGCTTTTGTTTTTCCCTTGCAGGACTGAGATAACGGGTACACCCTACTCAGATGGGCTGTTGTTTTGTGTTGGTTGGACTGACTAATGGAGATAACACATCCTTTCCAAATGGGTTGCAGTGCGATGTTGGAATGGCTAATGTGGAGATGTACACCTGCAAAACGCTCTGAGCACCCTGGGGACATGTTAATGATGTTTTGACAGGGGAGAGAGAAAGAGAGAGAGAGCGCTCTTGATATCACGTGAAAATACTCCCATAATGACACGGTCATTATGTTGTCAGCCTGATGCTTCATTTTTTTACCCACCGGTGAATGTGCGCTAATTGTTTACGAAGGACCTTCCCCCGTAACTGTCACAAACAGTTATTTGCTGTATTTCTAATGGCACGTAGGCTACTACATTTGAGTGCATCGCAGGCCTTGCAGTCTTTTGTCAGTGGATGAGATTACGCCACGGTTGTTGTCCGGATGTTTTTTTGATTTCCGGTCAGAGCATACTGTTAGAGGAGTTCAACACTCTTAATTGCCTCTGGTGAGGGCTATATAACATTATGCTGTTCAAAGAGCAAAATGATGCCTTGTCATTCTTGAACTTAAGTCTGCTATGTGCTGTGTGGGATTGCTATGATCTTTAATACTTAAGTTCAGGAACACTTTGCCGTTTTGCTTGTAGGGCACATCTTACATGTTGGAAGCAGAGCGGCCTCTCATTGGAAATACAGTGGGACAGACCACTGCTCCAAACAGCAGCTCAGCTGAATTCAGATGTGCCTTTCACCCTACAACAAGTCAATGAACCACTGAAAGGATTTTTGAAACATTATTGTTGCCCAGGCCGCTGTTCCACCTGTGGCACGCTGTAATAGACATTGAAAAGTTAAATACCATACCACTACTCTACTATGACATACTGTAAAATAAGGCATATGGTAATGGTGTACGACTTGGTCATTACCATACTGGTAACAGCAAATTTATGAACTCCATGTCTTAATGGGTTAATGTTGAAAACACTATTTAAGCAGCGCTTATAAGCGCATTACTGTGCTACTTTAATGTCATAGGCCTTTTTCGTGCCTTTCAACTGTGGCAGTCTGATGAGAATCATTTGAGTCAGTATTATAAAAAACAAATATGCTCACCTTTTGGCTTTTTACCATTTGAAGCTGAAGATAAATCGCCATCCCCCGTGGCTCTGATAAGCTCTATGTCTGGACGGCAGGATCCAAGGCCAATTGACATCCTCAGCATCCGCCGGGGGGAAGGAGGAGGACATTGGCTGATTGCCTTTGATAGTAAAAAAAAGGGAAGCCCTTACCTTTGATTGACAACTCTGCCATTTGCCAGCCGTTTGAATGGATGGTTGAATGGATGGATGTGTGCGTGGGTGAGAGGAGGGAGTTGATTGTTCAGTGTGCAGCAAAGCGGTAATCACACAGGAAGTCATGATGTGTGGCTGTGTGGCTTCACAAAACATTGCTTCACTGGGATCACTTTTGGTGCAGATGCAGATGCATGCATGGCTCTGTGCACAAGTAAGAGTAATCACAATCTGCGGAATAATTTCTGAATATGGGACAGATGGGAGTTACGAAAGAG
>NC_085860.1:44820366-44870366 GCF_034702125.1 Engraulis encrasicolus | reverse complement strand
CTTTAATAAGAGCTGTTTCAGTGCTGTGGTTGGCACGGAAACCTGATTGAAACTTATCAAAATAGCTATTAGAGATTAGAAAAGCAGTTAATTGGTTAAAAACAATTTTCTCTATTATTTTACCCATGAATGGTAGATTGGATATGGGCCTATAGTTGTTTAGTACCAGTGCATCCAGGTTGTTCTTTTTCAGTAAGGGTTTCACAACTGCTTCTTTCAGACAGCCTGGGAATATGCCTGTTTGTAGTGAGGTGTTGATGATCTGAAGTACATCTGATGATATTAGATTTAAGATGGATTTGAAGAAGGCTGTTGGTAAAATATCTAAGTCAGATGTAGAGGAGCTAAGACTTTGTACCGTTCTATTAAGAATGTCCACATCAACTAAATGAAAATTTCTCATGAGGTTAGGATTTAACTTCACCATAGCAAGCTGGTCTGAATCTTGGGTCGGTTGCACATGTGTGAGTATGTTTGCACGTATTTTTTCAATCTTTCCTTTGAAAAAGGATGCGAACTCATTGCATTTGCTGACTGAGAGGAACTCAGAGGGCATTAGATTTGGGGGCCTTGCTAGCTTTTCCACAGTGCCAAACAGGACACGTGCATTATTAATATTTCTGTTAATTATGTCAGAGAAAAAAGATTGTCTAGCTTTAGAAATTTCTTGGTTGTATTTCGAGAGTGTGTGTTTATAGATTTGGTAGTGGACTTCAAGTTTGGATTTACGCCACTGTCTTTCAGCCCTCCTGCATTCTTGCTTTAGCAATATAACTGTGGGATTCTTTCTCCAAGGTGCTTTTTCACGTCCCACTGTTTTGATTTTTTCGGGGGCAATAACATCCATAATACGGGTCATCCTTGAATTAAAATTAACCATGAGATCATCTGCACTCTCTGAGGTTTGACTTTGGATCTCTGAAAGTGCTTGCTGAAAGAGTGAGGCTGTCTCACAGTTGATTATACGTTTTTTGACTGTAACAGATTCCCTTTGAACATGAGGGTACATAGAAACATCAGAAAAAATGCAGTAATGGTCAGAAAAGCCATAGTCTTTGACACTAGCACAAGCATTAAGGCCTTTTGTTATTATTAGGTCTAAAGTGTGACCTTGGTTGTGTGTTGGTCCTGTTACATGCTGTGTGAGGCTAAAAATGTCAATAAGACTTAAAAATTCCTTAGCATAGACATTCTCTAAGTCGTCCACGTAAAAATTAAAATCGCCTGCTATAAACAAGCTATCATAGTTCACACAAACATTCGACAACAGCTCACCAAATTCCTCTAAGAAGAGTGGTGCAGAAAGTCTTGGAGGTCTGTAAATAGTCAATAACAGTATGTCAGAAGAACATTTTAGAACTGCAGCTAAGTATTCAAAAGATGAAAATTCACCTAGTGATGTCTTTTGACATTGAAACAGTGCCTTGAAAATAATTGCTATCCCCCCTCCCTGTTTATTCTGCCTTTCTGTACTAATGAAATTAAAGTGTGACGGAGTTGCTTCTATAAGTGTGATAGAGCTAGTGGACACACACACACACACACACACACACACACACAGCCAGGACATCCATTCCCCCTGTAGCCCACCATTCACAGACAGAGCAGCGCTGTTGGGCCTGTCATTGAACTGTGTGCTTTTCATGCAGAAAATTGATATTTATTGCTTTTGCCTGGTGCAAAGCACCTTAGGTTTCCCTGTGTCTGGAACGGGCTATGGAAATCACGTAGCTTTGCCTCGCCTTGCCCTTTTGCCGTCCGCCCCTTGCAGTAAATCCCTCTGACTAAGTTAATGGTCACAGGGCATGGCAGCATCCTGAGTGGACTTGGTGGAGATGCATTTCAGGGCAAACCGGAAGTCCACTCATCATCAGTGCAGTCTTCCCCCTCGCCAAAGCTCTCTCGTGCATTATGGCCGTGTACCGTCGCCCTTCCGACGTTGGGGAGCACTAAGTTGTTTGTGGATCGATGGATTTCACTTTCCAAACGCTTCCGCCGCCGATGAGCCGAAAGTGCATTCCAGCCAGAAAATCCCATTACGACGTGAAAGGTATGGGAAACATTGCACTAACACTGCTGCTCTCCAGGATGCATAGGGGCTATTCCCTGGTGATACCCAACACCCAGTTTGTTTCCTGTGCTGGCTGAAAACAACACATTGTCAGACAAGACAAGAGGAGCCTATTTTTGGTTTGGTTGGTTGAATACTGTAGATATGCAGTGCTACACAGTAAATTCTGCAGTGTTCATTTAACACTTAGAGAGTTGATTTGACATCATTTGGACTTAAATGAACTCTTTAAGTGTTGAATTAACACCACAACATTTACTGTGTACTGCTTTCATAAGGCTGTTATGCAACCACTCCAAAATGACAAAAAAAGACACCGCCCCTCTTATAAATTAGCTGTTACCAGAATGGGAATGACCAACTCGTAATGTGTTACTGAAGGCCCTGTGCACTGTCATAGTGGTGTGGTACTGTACTATTTTCGTAAAGTTTTTTCAGTGACTATTACAGCGTTCCACTGGTGATACAGTGTGCGTTAAGGGACTACGGCATAATGTATTTGTTGCGTTTTGTGTGATTGGTTAGAAAAATCTGCAACATATTGTTTAAAAAAAAAAAATCTTAATACGCATAATGTCACTCATATTGCATTTATTTCGCTTATATACAGCAAAGTCTATCAGTGTTTTTTAACACTTAGCGTGCATGCTCGCTTGGGTAAACGGATCAAGTGTTTATTTTCCCCACATTATTTACCGGTGACATTGATGATTGCGCTCTATGTTGCTATTGATCGAGCATTTGCTGAGAGGCAGAGCGCTGAAACGGGCGCTGATGGCTCTCCATTGGCCCTTGGCTTTATTGGGAGGAAAGGCAGCGGCACAGCAAACCAGGCAGAATAAACAGTGGGGGTGGGGCAGAAAAAAACACATTTAGTCAGGGTGACAAAACAACAAAGCGAAGGCCATCAATAAAAGCTGTCCCTTTGCGTCATCAGGCAAAGCTGTAATAATGTGTTTGTCTGTGTGCGTGCGCACGCGCCTGTGTGTGTGTGTGTGTGTGTGTGTGTGTGTGTGTGTGTGTGTGTGTGTGTGTGTGTGTGTGTGTGTGTGCGTGCGTGCGTGTGTACTGTATGTGTGTATGCGTGTGCACGCGCCTGTGTGTGTGTGTGTGTGTGTGTGTGTGTGTGTGTGTGTGTTTGCGTGTGTGCATGTGAGTGTGTTTATGTATACCTATGTGGCTCCAAAAATCCCCATTAGGATACAAAAACCTTCCGTTTTGGAGTCCAAATTGCGCCACCATTAAAGTTTTTCTTTCTTTTTTTCGAGTGTGTGTGTTCGTGCGTGCGTGCGACGTGCGTGCGTATGTTTGTGTGTGTGTGAATGCAGGTGTATAGTGGTGTTTTTGCCACTTTATGGTGGTGTATCTCCTGTATTTCCTGTCCTTGGCTCACGCTTAGACACAGTGCTCTGTCTGTGTCTGTGTCTGTGTGTCTTAATGTGTGTCTGTATGATATGTATAGTCTGTGAGACGGTGATTAGGTGTTCATGTGTGCATGTGTGTGCGTTTCTGTGTACGTAGTTGTTTGTGTGCATGTGTGTCTGAGTGTATGTGCATACCGTAGGTGTTTGTATAGGTGTGTGTCTCTGTGTGTGTGTGCATCTGTGTATTTGTATGTTTTCTCCGTTTGGAGGAGCCGCTCTGAGGGTCCCATTTGCCACGGTGCACATTAGCATTCTGCCGCGGCGTGGCCGACAAACAGCTTGTGGTGCCGCTCTGCTCCTACGCTAACCGGGCCCACACTGCACGGCCCCAAAAGGGCCCGACGCGCAATGGCCCTCTCCGCATGCACAATGAGAGCCCATGAAAGACACTAAATGAGGCCTTTTAGTGTGTGTGTGTGTGTGTGTGTGTGTGTGTGTGTGTGTGTGTGTGTGTGTGTGTGTGTGTGTGTGTGTGTGTGTGTGTGTGTGTGTGTGTGTGTGTGTGTGTGTGTGTGTGTGTGTGTGTGTGTGTGTGTGTGTGTGCAGAAAAACCTGTGTGCACTTCTCAAAAGCAGCGCAGCACACAACCAGCTCAGTTGGTTTTCCAGGCTTTCCTGCTTGCCTGCTTGTCTGCTTGCGTGCCTACCAGGTCGGAATACCAACAAGAGTTTGGCAAAGAGCTGCCACAATGGAGAGAGAGAAGCCATAGTAGCCACAGTTTATTATTCCATTGAAGTATTATACTACACTTTGTGGACGGTTCTGCTGTATCTGAAGCACATAATTGATGCACACAAATCAAGGTACAGTTACACAAAGGAGCTAACACAGTGAATCTAAATAGAAAGATTTAAAGTCTGAATGCAGTGATGACAGTTTAAGAAGACAGAGCTTGCAGATAAAGGTTAGCAGATTAGCTAGGAAGGAAGTATCTGTAAAAGAAACATTTTTTGGCCCCACTGTGGCTCTAACGGTAGGGCACTGGGCTGCTACACCGGCGACCCGGGTTCGATTCCGGCCTGTTTCCTTTGCCGACCCTTCCCCATCTCTCTCTCCCCACTCATTTCCTGTCAGTCTCTCACTGTCCTATTGCAGATAATGTCATAAAAGGCCAAAAAATATCTATGAAAAAAGAAAAAAGAAAAGTGTCTTGAAGGTAAGCAGAAGGATGATCCTGTTCTTGTAACAACCGGTGGCTTCTTTTTTTCCCAGTGGGGCCACAAAGAGATCTGTTTGTTCGACTGTGTTCATTTTGTCTGAGTAGAGGGCAAGGCCAACCACTGTATGTGAGCAGTCTACATCTGAGAAATGTAGAACCAGAGTTGTCTAAAGCAGATGTAAAAGTACTCTTACATTACAACACTACTGGTTTCAGCTTTGTAATATCACACTACTAGTGCTGCAACTGCATCCGTAAGCGTACTTTTACTTCTATTTCATACAGCTCTTTGTCGAACAGACTATAGCACAGCATAGTGATCTGATTGTGTAAGACAAATGAAGCTAAATTGGAGTTGTCTTTACACAGCCGCCCTATACTTACTGTATGAAGTACATGACTTAATAATCACACTACACCACTGCATGCTATGTAGAGAGCACTCTGTGACATCTTCATCATTTCCTCTTCAGGAGACTCGTTACTTACAGTGGCGGTTCAGGCTGCGTTATTAACAATGCATCTTCTGCATCTAAAGAAGTTGAAATAGAGCGAAAGAGAGCGTAGTGTTGCTTCCCGTATCCCAACGGAACGATGCTTTGCTCTCGTACAAGGAGCGCCGTAAATAAGGCTGCCCTAAATTAAGCCTGAGTCTTCTGTTCAGCAGGCTGTTTGGCGTGTTGATGGGTATGAAATGCTGTGCGGGGCCTTCATGATGATATTCATGACTTTCAACAGTATGTTAATAATGTGTTATACACACAGGACTGAGTCCTGGGTCTTTTGTGGAAGAGAATTCGGCTTTGGTTCTTTGTAGAGAAGAATTTGGATTTGGCTTTCGGTTTGACTCTGTCTCACAAACTAATACTGTGATTTCCCCAAGCTGAAAAGCTGAGGTGTGTCTTTATCAAAGCTGCTGTGTGACCCAGCCACAACCCCCCCACCCCCCCACGCACCCCCGGAAAAAAAAATCAAAGCCTGATATTGGATGACACTAATCCTCCTCTGGTTCCCTCCCTTCCTCCCGTGGATGGGGATACATATTGATGAATGTATTTTGGGTTCAGTCTCATCTCTGAAAGTGAGAAGGCAGGCACAGGTTTTTTGTGTGGCTGCCGTGCAGGCGTAGTGTTGTCGTTTAGACGGCGGTGGAAATGGCAGGATGGCAGAGTTGGGGGAGGAGGAGGAAGAGAGGCCTATTTCATACTCTGGGTTATTTATGAGGAATTCTTTGTGTGTGTGTGTGTGTGTGTGTGTGTGTGTGTGTGTGTGTGTGTGTGTGCGTGTGTGCGTGTGTGCGTGTGTGCGTGTGTGTAATGGTTCGAAATGGTGCAGGGGTTGCCAAAAGGTGAGGCAGGCATCAGGAGCCGAGCACAGACCAAATTATTATCTGGCTGCCACACGGCACGCTTCAATTCCCATCCTTTAGCCTCTGTGTGTGTGTGTGTGTGTGTGTGTGTGTGTGTGTGTGTGTGTGTGTGTGTGTGTGTGTGTGTGTGTGTGTGTGTGTGTGTGTGTGTGTCTGTGTCTGTGTGTGTGTCTGTGCATGTGTGGGAGAGAGAGAGAGAGTGTGCGCACATGTCTCTGTGTGTGTCTGTGTGCGCTTCCCTGTGTCTGGCTGTTTCTGCCTGTGTCTTTCTGTGTGTGTGTACATGTGTTTGCGCACATGCATGCATGCTTGCCTTTGTGCATATATGGGTGTCTGGGTCATGGTGGGTAGATGGAGAGGTGTATGCCATATGGGGCAGTGGGCCATTTAAAGTGCAGAGCATGGCATGGAGCAGAGAGACTCAGTTTAGTTTAGTTTAGTTTAGTTGATTAGCTTATTTCACATGGGCCATGTACAAGACCATTCTAGTAGCCTACCATAGTTAGCTGTCAAGCTTATTTACATCGGTGGCCTCTGGGCAAGGAGCTTTAAATCAAATACACATTCAAAACATGGACAATGCATGCCCTACATGTACTGTTGCCACTACAATCTACACACTAGAAGCAGTAGCATCATTCTAAAAGACACCATACTAAAACATAAAACCATATACAGTCACATCACACCTACTGTATGCTCTACTGTGTGTCTAATGTGTGCTCATGTAACAATCAGAGGATCTGTCCGAAGTTCTGTCACAACAGTATGGATGAAGTTCTGATCTCAGAACATTTACACAGTAACTTAACTTTGAGTACTCAAAGTGGGTTGCAGTTTGTGAGGTCCTCATTTGATGGGCCTCTGTGTGCGTGTGTGTGTGTGTGTGTGTGTGTGTGTGTGTGTGTGTGTGTGTGTGTGTGTGTGTGTGTGTGTGTGTGTGTGTGTGTGTGTGTGTGTGTGTGTGTGTGTGAGAGAGAGAGAGAGAGAGAGAGAGAGAGAGAGAGAGATAGAGAGACAGACAGACAGACAGAGAGAGAGAGAGAGAGAGAGAGAGAGAGAGAGAGAGAGAGACAGACACACAGACAGACAGACAGAGAGAGAGACAGAGACAGAGACAGAGACTGAGAGAGAACTATGCTGTACTGAGGACTGTGTGTCATTTGGGGCAGTAAGCACAGACAGACTGAAGATCCAAAAAATGTACAACAGAGTCGGAGCGCTCCAGTTAGAATGAGAAGTTGCGACAGAATGGGAAAACAAGAGGTTCCAGGGATAGTAGGCAGTAGGTCAAATGTATTGTGCAATTACATCTTTCCAAAATTCCCGAAATGTTTCAGGATGTGTGGGGGGGTTGATGGAAATCACACAGCATTGCATAACATAACACAACACACAGCATTGCATAACAGCCAGATGTGCTCTAATGGGAGATGATCTTGGCTGCTGGTTTGACTCCCACACCGGTAGAAAGGATGTGACACCAGAGAGAGAGAATACAGGACGAGGAATACTGTACAGGAAGAATGTAACCTATCTTTGCTTACACCCTCATACATGACTGAAGTGCCCCTGATGACGGCAGGCACCTAGCGACACATTGCACCGTGTATCTTAATAACTTAACCCTAAGTCGTTTTCGCGTATTACACGATAACGTGTTATGTATGTGACATATCCCATTAAACAAGAAAAGAGAAGGAGATGCCCAAAAAACCTCATATACTTGGAAAACATCTTCCAATTTCATTTCATTTCAGATATTTACCTAAAGGACTTTGCACATTTATAAACATTTCTGTGAATGTGCCAGTGCTGTGCAGCAAGCTAATTTTCAACCATGGTACTTTGGCAGGATGCTATGCTGGGCGCATGGCCTATTCTTTAATGCTTTCCCCCTACAACTGAACTCGACTTCCTCCCCAGTCACTAATGAAGGATAGAAGGAGAGAAGTGGGGAAGTGTGTCTGTGGGTCGTCTCATTTCCTGTCTGGATGTTGCTGCTGCTGCTGCTAATACCACATCACATCACAGCAGGATATGCCGCAGATTAAGCAGTGCAACGACTTCTTGCTAGCTTCTCTCTGACACTCATCCAGATGTTTTTTTTTCATCCAACTCCATCTCTCTTCATCCCCATTTGTCGCTCTCTCTGTCTCTTTCTCCATTGCTCTCTCTCTCTCTCTCTCTCTCTCTCTCTCTCTCTCTCTCTCTCTCTCTCTCTCTCTCTCTCTCTCCCTCTCCCCCCTGTCGAAAGTACACTCTGTTCGCAGACACCTAACCTACTTCCAGGCCGTTCTGATTTGCCAATGAGATTGGAGCCGAAGTGGCATGTTCTGCAAAGTGAACTGGTGTGGATTGTTGAGTCTGGGGGTTTGACGTTGGGTTTTTTGTGCAATGCAGAAATACACCACAATGTGTGGGCTTGTTTTTCCCATACAGAGGCCTGTATTTCCGTTGACAATGATGACCTGGCAGTGAGTCAGACCCTTGCACGTCAGGATTCAAGATTGAACCCAATATCCATCTTGGAGCATAAACAAGAGAGATGACTTGTCATAACCAGGAAGTGTAATGAAGAATGATGTGTATTTGGTTCTAAATTCAACTGTGATAGGATGTATAACAGCCTTTTAGAACCTTTTTAAAGCATCCATGACAATAGTATGTTGGAATCTTTGATGAGTACGTTTCTTTCTTTTTGCAATCTGCCAAAAAATCCTGTGTGTGAAAGAAAAACACCACTCCCCAGTTTGATTCAAAGGTGGAACACACATTAAAGGAACTAATTAAGAAATTCCAAAGCAAGAATTTTATCTTTCATTCTTTCTTTTCTTTGCAAAGATATAATCAACAGAATAATTAAATTGAGGGTTTATTTAGCATTTTTTGGTGTCTTATGGGAGTATCAATAAGCAAGGGAGTCGTTCAAAAAGGGATATGATTTAATTACACATGCAGAGGAGAATGGGGAGGGATGGGGAGGAGACAGAGGGGTTATGGGGCTGTTTGTGTGTAAACAACTCAGCATGGGGTACTGGGTCTGGCTGGCTGTCGGGATGCCCTGAAGAGAGAGCAGAGAGGATATCACTGGGACTGGAGCATATGGTCCAGCAGCTACAAACTAGGCCTCACTACCCTTCCTCTCTTCTACAGTATAAACTGCGGCTTGGAGAAACAAATGCTACCCTTCCTTTCCCCTACTGTAATCCTCCGCTCGGAGGGACAAACGCCTCTGCTACTGTAACCCATGACTCGAAGAGACAAATTCACAAAGGCTACCCTTCCTCTGTCCTAAACCAAAGCTCATAACAACAACATAATTGTACACCATCCCTCACATCATCTCCCTCCTCCACCCCCTATGTGTTTCGGTGTTTATTTTGTTTTTGTTGTTGTTGTTGTTGTTGTTGTGTGTTGTTTTCGTGTTTATCCCTTTTATTTGCCCTTGATAAAATGTTATCACTAATGAGATGACTCTTTTCATTTTCTTTCATTTTCTTTGCACGTCTCAATGCTACGCTCACACTACAGCTGGCCTCACAGCTACACTATGAAGCACCCTTATATAGAAGCTGTGCTGAAATGAGCCCCTGGGCATTGTGTGACCGAGGCCTGCACTGATGCCCGTTATACTTACCCCGCTCAAATTGAATTAAACGCGGCACTTCAGCGATTCCTGCCCATGCGTTCAATTTGCTCCATCCTCTCCCTACTCCACACCAAACCTCCCAGCCACCCGAGACTGTCCACACCTTCACACTCTGTATCCCCCTGCCTGCCATTGGTTGGTACCAATGCCTCTGTTTCTGGGTTACTGCGATCCCTGTCCAAGGCGTTCAGTTTCCTCCTCTCTCCCCTTCCCACCCCACCCCATCTACACATTTTCATTTGTCATTCTTCAGTCTGCATTCCCCTGCCTTCCTGTCTACACCTTTACATTCTGTGTTGTCCTGCCTTCCTCTCGTTGGTTGGTACCTGTGTGGCTGTGGTTCTCTCTCTCTCTCTCTCTCTCTCTCTCTCTCTCTCTCTCTCTCTCTCTCTCTCTCTCTCTCTCTCTCTCTCTCTCTCTCTCTCTCTCTCTCTCACACACACAAGCGCACGCACACGCGCACGCACATGCACATGCCCCACCTTAATATCTTGGGGCCCTCCCATTGACTTCCATTCATATTAACCCTAACAATAGCTTACTTGTGCGCACAAACCAAAACAATCCCTAACCTTAACCTGTAAGTGAGAAAATGTTTTTACACTTTTACTTTTACGAAAGTTAACAAAACTAGCTAGCAAAAAGGGTTAAAACATGTGGAGTCCAGGATTTGGGCCCCACATGGAGTGAGGGCCCCACCTTTTTGGTGCGCTCCAATAGCAGTGGCCTCATGAAGGTAGATTGGTGCAGTACACACACACACACACCACCCCTACCCACCCACACACACACACACCCACACACCACCCCTACACACCCACCCACACACACACACAGATACACTGTCACAGTGTCACTCTATCTCCCTTGGACCCCTCTCCTCAGTAGCAACAGCAGTAGGCTGGCACTGGCCGCACTGGTACAGCCGAGGAGCTCATCTGCCAGGCAGCCCTCTGGGGACCTCCAGGCTGACAGCTCACTGCCCTGGATGCCAGGTGCTCACTCCACTCCACTGCACTGCACTCAGCTGCCCCCAACTCTGCTGGCCACCTATTCACTCCCCTTACCCCTCCTCTCCCCTCCTCCCTCCAGCAGCAGCTACTGTACACCTGAGCCTGCAGTGTCACTCCACCGGACAGACATGTGTTCTCCTGTTAAGACACAGCACAGGCACATCCCTTGGGTTTGAGGACCAAGGGGATTATTTTCGATCACCAGTGTGCGGTGAATGTTACAACTGCACCTGTACTGGTTCATATATTTACGTAGCGTTTAGTGCCTAATTTTAGTTTGAGTTCAAGAAAACAAAGGTGAATTGACTTGAAGCTCCAAAAACGAGCGTAGTTGCGCACAACTTTGTTCTTTTGACCGCCACAACCAGGCTGAATGAGAAGTCTATAGTCTGCTCCTGTAGTGTTCTCGATTTTATGTGGGACCTACAAACTATTAGAGCTGGGCGATAGAAGATGTTCATGGTCCCACTCTTCAAGTCAAGTAGGTTTTATTGTCAATTTATTTACATGCACTGGTCATACAAAGAATTTGAAATTACTAGCTTCCCCAATTTTATGTGGGACCCTTACAGGCTTTTATGAGGACTGTTATTACGGATGTAACTGCCCAGACAGATTGACAGAGAGGATGAGATCATAACACGCAATTTATGACGTTTATCACTGATTCTTGAGAAAGTGGCTAAAACAGGTTGTAATGTTGACAGAAAAAAACAAAGTGAATTACAAAATTATATGGTATATCCTCGTAGACTAAGGTCTTGGCTTTTCAGAAATGCACAAGGCCAATCTCCCCATTATGTATTTTTTTCAGAAATCAGGCTTTTCTCCGATCATACCTTGTTTTTTGTCAACACCGTCAGACACAATTAAAAGTTATTAAAATTGTATTGATTTGGTTGCATATGTATCTGGAGTTTTTAAGTGATTATGTGTATTTTTTGGTTCACACATATGCCTTTAAATGTTGAAAATTCACTTTTGTTCTATTTTAATACTGTTTCATGTGTTCTAATTTTAAAATATGTACCGTCATATGATGCTTACTTAACGCCTAAATACAACAAACAATTTTTTGTAATTTCACAAATATTCGTGTAGGCTTAAATTGGCTATTACTTTGATATTTCAACAAGTCCTAAGGAAAATGTTGTAAGCACGTTCCTTTAAAATGTCCAAAACTCCTTCTTACGGTGGTGACTTAAGAACTGACAGTGGTGACAGTAATCTGAGAGAGGTGAAAGTGGCCTAATTAGTACCTGCATTTAGCAAAATAAATAGCCCTCTCAAGTCAATGGCATCTTGCATAAACACTTTATTTTTGTGTGTGCACAGTATGAGCATGTGTTTTTACTTCATTAGTTAGATTTACCTAGGAAGTAAGCCACTGATTGTTGAAAATGTGGTAAAAACAGCTTTTAAGTTGTTCAAATCCAAAATATAGAGGTGTATTATCATAGATGTAGGTCTTGGCTGTGCAATAAATGCATTGACCAAGCTCCCCATTGTTTAACATTTTTCATAAAATGGGCTCTTTCTTGTTTTGTCAACAGCGACAGACAGAATTAGAAGTAAAAACACATGTTTACTGTATTAAAGTGACAACATAACTGTAGATACTTATTGTATGCATATTCTTAAAACATGTCAAAAACACGTAGGCCTAAAACATGTGTTTTTTGGTGAACTCCATCAGATGTCACCACCGTCAGGTTTTCTGACAAAAAAAACTCCAAATGCACCTCAGTGGTGGCTAGAGTATCATTTTGGATCACAATTATTACTAACATGCCTAGTAATGTTTCATTAACCAGCACAATTTAGTATAATATGGAACAACATGATGAGCAGACAAAATCTGACGGTGGTGACATCTGACGGTGTGAGACAAAAAAGCACTCTTTTAAATATTATGCATTGTTTGTTCACATTAGCCATTTCATTTTCGCTCTGTTTCTTGGGTGCTTCATACCTTTTCTGAAAAAAATTATATTTATTAACATTAATGTAATACAATACTATTAAAACCCCCGACGGTGTTGACAGTTTATGGTTGGGACAGTACCAGTGTCCAAACAAATTAACAAATTGAGGACAAAATAATAAACTTACAGGAGCTTCAGTGATGGTGAAGTAGGCAGTAGAGCTAAAGGTTTGAAAAGGGGTCCTCAGTAATGAAAATTACCTTGTGCATACCTGATTTTATTGTCTTTTAGAAAAAATCTGACGGTGGTGACCAATATGCTGGACACATTTTGAGCAATCAGTAAATAATAGTAAATATTGTTTTACATCCACTATGTGCACATCTGTAAAACCACTTTAATATGGTCTTCCACATCATGGTGATATTGTTCAATTCTGTTAGTGATTTTTGTATTTTAAGTCAATTGAAATGATGATGCCAGTCCTTGGGACAGGCGTTTTTACAGGGTGTGGACAGGTTTATAGCCATGAAAAGTAATAAAATTACACTTAAATATTTCAAACAAAAATGTATTCGTGTGACAGACCCCTTGGCCATTACCTGGGTTCATTTTGTTTGTGAAAATTTAGTTGATTTTCAGCAGAATTAATATTTTACTGCAGGGACATGTTTTTGCCAAACTTTCAAGAATCAGTGTTATGACGCAAATATGCATAATATTGCTTTTTAGGGTGTGGTAAATTCGATTAGCAGGCTTCAGTGATCATAAACATGTATTCTTTTTTTCTCGTCCTGTGGTTCTCTGTTCAGCCTGAAATGTGTCATCCCATTCTGTTGTGAGTGATCTTGAAAGCAGCTGTGATGTCAGCCTGAGTGGAAGATTGAAAACAAAAGCTTGATTATATTGAGGGTTTTTTAAACTGAGAATGACTGATCTGAATGATTGATACAAATGATTTCATAAGTAAACTCTTTGGAGTTGTTAGTTCAAAAGCTAAAATTACTTGTACCATCTTGTTACGAGCAGTAGCTCAAGGCTGCATGTTCTTGTTCTGGAACAGAATTGAGATTACATAAAATAGCTAGATGTTCTTATGCTAAGTGGGGAAAAAGTGCTTTCTGTGAATACATTTGTTTCCTTTGGTGTGTACTTGGTTGTGTAACTTATGTAATGTTTATTCACATGAAAGTGACTGGACAAGGCTAAAAAAGAAAATGACTACAATGGCACCAATGGACTGGTGGGATACAGCAGTGGTTCTTAACCTGGGGTGCGGGCACCCCCTGGGGGTGCGCCAGATATTTCAGGGGGTGCGTGGGATTTTGATTGTCTTGAGGTTGTGACCAAAATTCTGCTTGGGAACATTATATTTAGACCAATTTACGACAAAATTAAAACATGTTTGCTCCCCATTTTAAGTCATTAAGGTACTGATTAATGTCCCAAGCAAGAATCATTGCAATTAATCACTCAAAATCATTTTAAGCATGTATACATATGTAGAAGTCTGGGTTGGGGGTGCACGGCTTGTCTTCGGTACAGGTAAGGGAGTGCGTTAAGAAAAAAAGGTTAAGAACCACTGGGATACAGGACGCTGTGGTTTGCTATTAGCAGTGGTGGAGAGAGCAATGGCCTTAGCCCTAGATTGTCCTCCTAGATCTGTACTGATGGTAATCAATGTACTGGTGGCCATAACTCAAGCTTGTGACAAAGCCGGCTTTGTGTCAGCATCGGAGGGGACAGTGCCTGTCACAGTGTGGCATAGCAGCACTCCATCAAGCCATTCTGCTATTCTGCTCGATAGTACTATTCTGTTTTATTCTTCCAGTCCTTGGGCCGCTGGTCCATTTCGTTGTTCCATTCGTCACAATGGCTCCGAGTGCTCTGTGAAAAGGGCCACTTCATCGCACGGTGGAGAGGGTGCCTGCTTGCTGCTGTGTTGACCAGTACTTATGGAGCTCTCGGTAGCCCCAAGGGCAAGAAATAAGTGTCGGACACAGTAGAGGGCTCTTGTGGTGGCGAATAGTATGGAAATGAGCACTCTCTAAATGCTTCCAATACATGACAGGCTACTTTCAAAGAGGCTGAAAATCTGTAGCTTTGGCAAGACCTGTTAAAAAAAAATCCTGAATATGTTCACCTTGTAATCTGGTACCATGTGACATATCTGTTTCATTTTCTGAGGCGGTAGTACATACCCCTGAGGAGAAGGGCTTCATTTTTCCAGGTCGTTGCTTGACCTTCAAAACACCGACAAAAAGAGAATATCCCCCCCCCCCTCTCTCTCTCTCTCTCACACACACATACACACACACACACACACACGCACACACGCACACGCACACAAACCCCAGTCTTTTAAATTGATGGTGCTGGCTGTCTGTTGCTGTTATAATGTGACTGTATCTTTGGGCTTCATCCATATCCACAGACAGACGTGTGTGGTTGAGTGTCCTGGATACATGACTCCCACTCCTGTGTTGTGCTACAGCAGAGGTTCCCAAACTTTACCATGTCAAGGCCCCCCATATACCGGTAGAGTCTGGCCAAGGCATGTGTTATGGCAAACTATTTTTTTCTGTGCACCCCTTTCACAACCATTATCCAGGACTGTGAGTCAGTGCCCCATTGGGATATACTATAAAATAAAGATAATGGTATTAATGTTCACAGATGTAGTAGATCATGATAATTGTGTTAACTAAAGAGAATTGTTTTTAGCTTATTCCTGGTTTATTTTGGTGTACTCAGTTATTCAATTTATTAAACAATTTATTTTGCTTTTCCTGCCAACCTGCCGCGGCCCCCCTGGCACCCTCTCGCGGCCCCCCCAGGGGTCCCCGGCCCCCACTTTGAAAACCACTGTGCTACAGTATGTGGGACACTCTGACTCACCCAAGAAACACAAGACCCGGGTTCAGTGCTTGACCTTGTTTGCTAATTATGTGTCAGACCTATTTTTCCACTTGAGAAAAGGGGGTCTTGTTTTTTTTTTTTTCAACACCTCGCAAAGCTTTAATTCAATTGTACTCACCCACTTTCCCGGACATTTTGTACATTTTCCTGGACATTTTGTGCCTTTTCTAGTTTTGTGCATGGGTGTTTTTTGTGTCAGTGCAAATATTTGAAAAAAGTTTGCCTGGTGCATGTGTGCATCCTGTATGCGTGCATGCGTTATACAGGCATTCGTGCGAACATGTGTTTGTTTATGTGCGTCAGTGTTGATACAGATGTAACAAAATGACTCATCTATGCATTTATGCATTTTCACGGCATGCTAGTGATGTTTACCATCAATACACACATCGTTATTCTTCTGTCAGTAGTGATCAAGTCCTGTGTAAACTTGGCTATTCAAAAGCTCCCAAAAGCCTGAACAAATGCAGCATATGAAATATTGAACTTCAACACACTCCATTTTTCATTTGCGTCTGATTTTTTATTGGCTCTCAAACGCGTAGCGGGACACCTTGTGAATAAAATGTGTTTTGTCTGCCAAGCATGAAAATTGGCCTAAATTATTGCTTCTTATAGCCGCAGTTCTCTGAACGGTTCTCTGAGGTTTACCGTAATAAGGGCAGAGGGAGTATTGTTTATTGGTTCTTGGCCTCTCTGGAAGTGTGCAGTTAATTACTGTAAGAAAGTGCTGTGTTATGCAGTGACCCTCTGCACCCAGGAATATTTATTATAAAAAATGTTTTTAGGCGCTATCTCTCTTGCCAGTGCTAGATTGTTGCAAGATCTCTGCTGAAACAGAGTTTAGTAGTTCTCCTTCCGAGAAATTTCCAAACCTGTTATGAGACCAATTTCCAAACCAAGAAGAAACCCATGCGTGATACACGACTCCTCACTGCATAAGTCCTCTGACACCCTACTCTGAACTGTCTCTAAATTGTGTTTAAAATGCCTTTTAACTGACAAACACACCGGTGAAGGAAGTAAAGAAGGCAGGACTGTAACTCTCTCCTCTTAGAGGCTCTGGTGCAGGGAGGTAGAGGAAAAGTAGAACATCTCAGCCTGACACACATCAGTCAGTCTAATTCAAACACTGACCTAAATCTGCAGGACTCGGTCAAAGAGAGAGATAGAGAAGGGGGGTGGGTGGTGGTGGTGGTGGTGGTTGTATCAGCAGGCAGCGAGGCAGTGAAAAGACTGCAAGACAGTCGGAAGAGCATGAAGGCTAAAACCTGCTCCAATAGATTGATCTGAGCGAATGTAGAGCACGCCACAAAAGAGAGTCGGATGTGACACCCATAAGTAATGGGACAGGGCTCTGTGTTCGCTTGGCTTGGCCTGGCCTGGCTGCCATTTTGCAGGTCTCTGTGTGTCTCTGTGTGTGTGCCCCAAGATGCACATCCAAGCATGAGTCATCCGGCCATGTGATTCTTTTTTTTGTTCATGTGAAGTGCAGCGGTGGGCGATTCACCCATATTGACATCCACATAAATACTAAGGGGCCCTGCCCTGCCTGGCCCTTGTCCGCTGCCCTTCCCCCTGCACAAACACATGCGCACACACACACACACACACACACACACACACACAAACACAAACACATACACACACACACAAACACACATTATCGGACACACACTTGGACACACACACATACTCGGACATTCACACACACTCAGACACACGTAAACATGAGCACACAAACACACACTCACACTTTGACTGAGACACTTGAACACACACACACACACACACACACACACACACACACACACACACACACACACACACACACACACACACACACACACACACACACACACACACACACAGCCACACACACACACACACACACACACACACACACACACACACACACACACACACACACACACACACACACACACACACAATGCGTTCACATGTTCATTGAGTTATCTTTCTTGCTGGCTTGTTGGTTCTCGCTCATTTACTTATTTGCTCACTCATCCATTTTCTCATTGATTCTCTCCTTCTTCTCTCCTACTTGCCTTCTTCCTTTCTTCCTCTGCTTTCTTCCTCTCCTTTCTTCTTCTCCTCCTGCCCCCCACACTTGTGCAT
The DNA here is from genome assembly GCF_034702125.1 of Engraulis encrasicolus. NCBI lineage: Eukaryota > Metazoa > Chordata > Actinopteri > Clupeiformes > Engraulidae > Engraulis > Engraulis encrasicolus. The sequence goes on along the minus strand of NC_085860.1, from coordinate 44,852,695 downwards.
TGTGTTTCGCCTTAAGCATGATCGGCCGCGTCTGCCTGTCACATAGGGCAATGTTTCCCAACCTTTTTTGTCTTGTGTACCCCCAAGCCTTTTCATTGTGCCATGAGTACCCCCTAACTCAAGTTCTATATCGCTTTCTCCATCCCAATGTAACTAAACTCCATACGTTTGTCAAAATTACATGTTTCCAAGTACCCCCTGCAGTGTGCTCGCGTACCCCTAGTGGTACACGTACCCCTGGTTGGGAAACACTGACATAGGGGGATGGATTCATGAGCGAGACCTTCTGAGTTGGCTTGAACCAATTACCTCCCCACCCTGATTGCTACTGTGTAATCAATGGGTATGATGGGAAGGGTGTGTGTGTGTGTTTGTGTGTGTGTTGGGGGGGACTGCACACTCTAATCTCATGGGCACAAAACACACACTAAATACATGCATATGCACACAAGACACACACGCGTGCGCACACACATGCACACAAGCTGTGTGAACACATGAACACACATGAACACACTTACAGATCACCCCCCCCCCCCACCCCCGCGCGCGCGCGTGCATCAGGACACACACACACACACACACACACATGCACGTGCACAGGACGGAATCCAGCATCTGTCTCTGCTTGATTCATTATGCATGTGAGGCTGGTCACAGTGTGGGAAAGCACACGCAAGCAGCAGTAGCAGTAGCAGTAGCAGCAGCGGTAGCAATAGCATCCCAGGCGAACAGGCGCTGTTGCCAGGGCTCAGGCAGGCGAAGGAGGGGAAGTAGTAGTTAGACGATGGCTGGGAAGATTGTCTTTCATCCAGGTCATCTTAGTCAAAGCAGTGAAGTTATAGGTAATGGTACTAAAGGGAGGATAAATCACCGCCCGCATACTGGTCTTCCTTGCTGGTAGTTTATTTGGTGAACTACTTGTTTTTTATAGCTTGAGGACAATTTTTTTCCATTCACTAAGTGACAGGTTCGCAGATGTTTATGTCTATACGTTAGAGAGACATAACCCTTTTCCACACTGGCTCTCTCGAGCTAGCGGCTGTGGGTGTTGCTGCGGGACAGTGGAGTGGCCAGAGAAGAGTAGCAGATTCCTTAGGTGGTAAGTGTCTTGCCGTTTTCATACCTGGGCAGCACAGAGACACCGCTGTCCTCCAGGATATCCAGGTCTAGCTGCTGTGGGTTTTTTAGGGCTTTTTGCCTTTATTTTTGACAGGACAGTGAAGCAGAGACACGAGACGAGTGGGAAGTGAGAGGGAGACAGGGAAGGATCGGCAAATGACCTGAGCCGGAATCGTACCCGAGTCGCCGGCATAGTAACCCAGTGCCCTAACGTTACGCCACGGCAGGGCCACTGCTGTGGGTTTTTATTAAAGTGAAGGGGTCGTGGAAGAGGAGCAGTATCCTTACAGTGAAGACTTGTCTGTGTTTACAGTATGCCTGTGCATTAGAGAGACACTCCATCTCCCCTTGGATCTCCAGATGTTGCCAGATGTAGCAACATACTCAATATAAGTGTCTGTCTGTGAGAGAGACCACCCTCTGGCCCTGGGTGATGTACAGTACGTAGGACAGAGGAGTGGCCAGTCAACAGGAGGACCAATAACATGAAGCGTCGGGCAGCCATGTGTTTTTACTGTATGTCTGTGTGTGCATTACACAGACAGCCCTCTCAATCTGGATCCTCGGGAGACAGGTGCTGTCAGCGTTGCACTGTAGTGGAGTGGAGAGTGAAGACTACCAGTGCCGGTACAAGAAGCCCCTGCCTGTTAATGTCTGTAGGTTAGGGCAGTGTTTCTCAACCTTTTTTTAGACGAGGCACCCTTTCAATTCATGAAAAATTTCAAGGCACCCCAAACCAACAAGCCGTAACATGGCATCGCATCCAATACCACACAAGCTTAGAAAAGTATCACATTTGGAGATGTTTCACAACCCTACGTTCGAAGTTGCAGCTTACTGTGGTGACCTAAATTCACTTTATTGTGCGTAAATGGCAGATGAAAGATTCCACTGACTAGCATTAACTTATCAGTTTAGACAAATATGTATTATATTACATAATTTATTTATCAGCCACTTTTCCGTGGCACCCCTGAGGGGGGCCCGCGGCACCCCAGGGTGCCCCGGCACCCCAGGGTGCCCCGGCACCCCTGTTGAGAAACACTGGGTTAGAGAGACACTGCCGCTCCCCTCCCTCCCTCCCTCCCTCCCTGGGGTTACCGGAGCCTGTGTGTTGCATGATGGACAGTGGAGTGGACAGTGAAGACCAGCATCTTCCCAGAGAGCAACTGTGAGATTCCCTTAACCGGCCTGCCCCCCTACCTGCCTGCCTGCATGCCTTGGCTGTGTCCCCCTCTGTGTGCTGTGCTATATATGTGTCTCTGTCAGCATCCAGGCCGCAGCAGTGAGCTCTTGCAATTTGATGGCACTACTGGTGAGAGGGGGAGTGGATGGTGTGAGGAGTGGGGATGGCTGCTTCTTCCCTGCCTGCCTGCCTGCCGGCCTGCCGGCCCACCTCCCCCCTGATGGGCCAGTGGGATGTGGGGGCAGGTTGGTGGGTTGGTGCTGCTGGGGTGGTGATGCTGGACATGTCGGAGGTACTAATGTAAGTGCAGTAGAGTAGCTGCCTTGGAGGGGAGTGTGGGAGTGGGACATGGCTGCTGGTGTCCTGTCTGCCTCCCTTCCTCCCCTGATGGGCCAGTGGGATGTGGGGGCATAGGGTAGGTTGGTGGTGGGGTTGTGGTGCTGCTGGTGCTGAGACTGTGGAGGTGGTGGCAGTATTGTAAGTGCAGCAGGAACGGTGAGTGTGGAGTGGAGGGGGGAGCATGGTTGCTAACCCCCCCTCCCCGCCCGATTGCTCTGGCCCCTGGGGTGGTGGGGTTGGTCTGAGACTGTGGTGATGGTGGTGGTGGTTGAACTGTACTGTTAGTGCAACAGAGTGTAGCAAGCAGTGTGAGTGACAGGAAGCAGTCTGTTTCATTACGATCCTCCTACTAGAATTGTGACGGATGGCTGTCTGTCTGACATCTTCAGTGCATGTCAAGAAATGTGGGAGACATCAACAGCAGCAAGTCCCACTGCTTTGCTTCATTCACCCCCACCCCAAAACACTGCTCACCCTTGACCCTTCCCCTGCACACACCCCTTCTTGCTATCCTTCTTTTCTGTTGGTCACTGCATCCTCTGGGCTCCTTACTGCAGCATCTGTGCAGTCTGCGCATTGTCAGGCTCTCTCTCTCTCTCTCTCTCTCTCTCTCTCTCTCTCTCTCTCTCTCTCTCTCTCTCTCTCTCTCCCTCCCTCCCTCCTCCACACCAAATCGATGTCTTGCTATTGGCTGCAGGACAGGGACAAGGAGCCGTCTGGCCACAACAGCACTGCGAAAGTGTCTGGCTGGCCGGATGATGCGCTGCCTGCCTGGCTGGCTGGCTAGCTGTGAAGCTGCTGGAGGAGGAGTCTGGGGTTGGCTGTATGGTGAGCCTTCTGGCGGGGCTGTGTGTTTGTGTTCTGTTTTTGCGTTTGCTGTTGCTGTCTGGGTATGTTCTAGGTCACGTGTGCATCATTACTTGGACGGGCGCAGCTTGCATGTCTCCGAGTCTGTTTAGGTCGGCGCATCTCTGCCGAGGTTAGTCACATGCTCCCCCACATATGCCCATGCTTTCACCTGGAGTGTAATTGCGCACTGATATGCTGTCATTGTTAAGTAGGGCAATGTTTGGTTGCGATCTAACGTCTTCATGTGTTTGTCTGGACTGTTTGTGTGTATGTCTGTATATGCATGTGGGTCATCACGGGGGATGCTTAAGTGTGGGGGTTTGCTTGCTTTCAACATCATTACCTTTTTTAAGCTACGTATAGAGGCATTACATTTTCCAATCAGAGAAGTAATCGGCTTAACAATTGAGCGCACACTTTTTGTTTACCTTGCACTGCCCCACATTATGTAGTGTCTACTCTTGCGATTAAGCACATTTTTTTCCCTGCCGTTTCACATTTCAGAGGCATGCAGCACAGATGCAGATGTACAGAGAAGCCATTGCTTACGGTAATACAGATGTTAATACAGATTAAAATAAAACAAACACTTGCACACAATGCACACTCACACATTGATACAGATTCACACACACGAGAGAAATAAAGAAAGCATTCTATGTGTCATGGAAACCGAGAGCCCAATAAACACACACACACACACACACACACACACACACACACACACACACACACACACACACACACACACACACACACACACACACACACACACACACACACACACACACACACACACACACACACACACACACACACACACGAGGAGGATTTAAAATGTCAGATGCAATAAGCATTTTCCCACCTCGGCTCTGGAAAGGCCATGGTGGCTATGGCACGTGTGAACGACTGACCTTCTGCTAATGAGTCTGCATGCATGAATGAAGTGGTTTCATGACATTAGCCATGTATGAGCTGCCGTTTGAATTTATGCCCCTCTCCTGGGCCGTGGGCCTGGGTGCTGGTTTCTGGGCTCTGAGTACTTATCCTCTGAGTAATGTTGTGTGCAGCCATGCACCGGCTTTGACACTGAGCAAAGGCTATGCCAAGCTATGCCAGTTAACCTATATAAGTGAAGTTTCTGTAGATGTACTGTAAATGTGTGTGAGAGAGAGAGAGAGAGAGAGAGAGAGAGAGAGAGAGAGAGAGAGAGAGAGAGAGAGAGGGAGGGAGAGGGAGAGAGAGAGAGAGCACAATTGTGAGCCTGTGCTAGATGTAGTTTTGGTGTTCTTCCAGCCAAGTACAGTAAAGTCAATAATTTCTTGTTTTTCCATTATTATTATTTTAATCAGCAACTGAATGCTGGAAAGATTAATGAAGACATTGCTGGGGTTTTTTGTCATGAAACCGTTGGAGGGTGCATGAGGATTTCTGTATGATTATCTACAGTTCTGTCAGGTCCATTACAGTCAGGAAACACAAGACAAGAAATTCTGAATGCACTTTCTTTATTGAATAGTTATGAATTGGATTTGGCGGTATGGTTCTGTTCAGAGAAGCACCCTGCTTTCCCATGAGCTCCAAGGAAAGCAGAGATTCAGGGGGCAGCAGTAGCCCATGCCATGTCATACATGGCAAGTTGGCGATAGGCAAGTGTTGGGTTGCGAAGAAGTGAGCAGTCAAGAGTTGGGAACAAGACAGGGAACTTTTAAAAGCCGCCAAATTTGAAACTGACCAATGAGGAGCGAGGAGAGTTGATTAGCTGATCAAGAGGCAAGTTATAAGCAGCGAGCTCTTGACTACCATGGCCTGGCCAGAACTGATACTAATGCTAGATTATGACCTGCCGTTTGAAGCCTGTGTTGTGTCCTGGTTGCTTATTGAAGGACCTTCATCTCATGTGAACACCTGACACTATTTTGACACACAGAGCAAAGTCTACTGTATGGCAGAGAGCTATGCCAGTGTTCCCACATAAGTGGAGATTTAAAAGTTAATGATTTTTTGGCTATGCCTACAGCACTATTTTGCCATATCAAGCGATACCAGATTCTTGCCAGTGCCGGCTATTTTACCCAACAGATCTAGGAATACCAGAGGACAGCAGCTGTGGATGTAAAAGAGACCACGTCTCAGAGGAATTTCTTTTTCGCTGACCAGTCATGCGTCACTTTGGGCTGATTTGTACGCTTACCTTGTGTAAGCTGTTTGTCTCATTGTCACACATTATACTACTGTTAAGCCTTTTTGTGGAACTGAGGATAATCCGATTACATAGCTAGACTTCTGTCTGAAGCTGTTGATTTTTTTGTGTAATACGTTTGATAAGGAGTGTTTTCTGTTCGTCACAGTTGGACATCAAGCTACTTAGTCCCATTTACCTGCTCCCCAATGTCCATTAGCCAGGCTAGATTAGCCCTCAGTGAATAGCCTCAGTAAGGAGTTTTAATAGTGCGTACTGGGCTTTTGAAGAAAGAAATAATGAAAAGCAAAATGGTAGATGAAATGCGCTGAAACATAGGCAGTCTTAGAGGACACTTCAACCACCAATGTTTACTGTCTATGTCTATTGTCTACTGTTCCTATATAGCCAGTGTTTTCTGTCTTGAGCTTCAGTCTTGTGTTAAAAATGCACTTAAACTGTACTTAAAGGGTAAAGCATTTAGAGTAATAGAGTAGTACTTGAAATGATACAAGTTCCACACTGCATTTTATGTGTGATTGTAACTCATGTCATTTCACCTCGTACATATCTTTTTTTACAATTATTTTTTGGGCTTGTTGGCCTTTGACGACAAGACAGCAGAAGAGGTGGAAAGGAAATGGTAGGGAGAGCGAGATGGAGACCTCGGGCCGGACTTAAACCCAGGTCTGCGTCTCAACATCACAACGCCCTAGCCAAGACCACCCCTGGCCTGTAAATAGAGTATCTCACAAATTTGCTGTTCATTGCAGCTTTTCTCAATTTAGTCCAGTTTGAGTTTATACTATGTAGGTCAGCCTGTTCAGTCAGCCTTATTGCGTGGTGTGCAGCTCATTCGCAAAGTCTGTTCTTTGACCTATTAAGAAGTTGACTTTGACTTCACACATATTGAGCGATTTAGCCTTGAATGTCAATTTACAGTACTTTTCATCCAATCCCTCTGAGCCACACTGTAATTGAGTTAAATGCAATGTCCATGGAAAAAAAGTGTCACACTAACACTATCGTAATAGAGTTGGATTTGGTATATCGCTGACATTCAGTGCATTACGCTGGGGGGCAAATGTGAAGAAAACGTCAATTTGATAAAGCTTAACCCCTTCCTACAAAAGTACATAATGTGTATTTTCATTTACTGTTGTGTTTAAAAACAATGGTCTGTCTAACTTATTCATCACTGCCCTTTCCACTAGATTGAAAGATTTTCTCTTACACCTTACAAAGAAGGTGAAATCGAATGTGTACACCTACACCCACTTTAATGTGCATTGTTCTTTTGAGTAGATTTCAGATTTAATACAAGAAATGTTTTTTAGAACCTTCGACGTGTAACCCTACCAGGCAGTGTGTCTGAGTCATCAGCAAGAAAGAAAGTAGCCTAACTATAAATGCCCAGACACATATAGCCACATTGTTCTGGTGAGTCTTTGCTGCATAATACTGTCTAGGAAGGCTACCAGTACGCACAGTATTTCCTCTTCTACGCAGCCATTTTGACAACCATAAAGTGCTGTGGCAAAGAGTTCTTCAGAGAATGAGGAGCTATATATATATATGCACTATATACTGTGTTTTCTCATCAACTTATCTAATTGTAGCCTTCCTATATGCGCTGAATGTCCCAATACTAACCTCATCACGTCAGAAGTTGGGCAATTTTAGAACTTTTTTTGAGATGTTGTGCGGTGGAAAAGCTTATGTAAAACACGGAGGTACCGTGGGGACGCTGCGAATTGAGGACATCCACTCTTTAGTTTTTGTGCTTATTCCAAGTGGCGCTTTAACAACAGCCTGCAGGGGGAAAGCAGCAAGTGGCAGGGATTAGTACCATCTTCCTGTCTACACTTCATACACAGTGAATTTTACAGTGTTCATTTAACACCGTAGAGACTCTATTAGTGTTAAATTCAAGTGTTGCTGTGTAGATCTACCACTGCTTAATTCACTGTTGTGTGTAGGCAGTCAACACCCATAGCCTACCTGTTTGGACTTTCTCAAAAGCCGTCCTTGTCAGTTTTGTAAACAGTAAACAGCCACCAGCGCCGAATGATATGTTTGTCCCAATTATGAAGCTGCTGTCTGCATGCTGTGTTTGGCGCTGCATCATTGTGCATTTCTCCCACACATATATCCCCATCTGGCCGCTTATCCCGAGGCAGATGTGGCATCTCTTTTGGAAGTCTCCTCCTCAACACATGTGCCTGCCAATCCTCCTCCGTCTCCTCCAAATTGTCCCCATGATGGAGGACATGCATCGATCCTGACTCTTGAGCCTCCCGAAGCGCCCCACCCATGTCAGTGTGGCAGAGGCCGCAACCAGCAGTAGCCGCACCAGGCAGCAACATTGACTACGTAGACAAGATAGTGTAAAGTTTACTGTGTTAATTCAACACTTGGAGTGTAGGATCAGCACCATTGATGTTTAGTTAGACTGTCGTAGTTTTGGAATTAACACTACGTAATGTATTGTGTATGAGACACAGAGGTAGCAACACCTGTGCCGTGCCAGGCCTGTGGGGGATTGTGTATGATTACTGCGCATGAAATCCAATAACTGTAGTCAATTCCAAGGCACAGTTTAGCATCTCATATTGTTTCATCTACAGGGACTAGGCAGTGCTGCTGTTTTTTTTCTTTTCCTTTTTTTGTCTTCCTTCCTCCAGCGATTGCGCTATTCATCATCGAGTTGCTGTAGCCGTGTGAAGCAGCAACCTCAAAAAGCACAGGAATAAACAACGTGGGTAACTGAAATAGCATTGAAGTATTAAAAATGTGCATAGCTCTCTCACCGTCAACAAAGAGCATATCTCCTGCAGTGAATGTGTTTAAAATAGACCACAGGCTAACAGGGAGTTTCATGTGTGTTCACTTTGGAGTGATTTTGTATAATGTGTGGTAATTTATTTCCCCTGACATGACATCTCCATGACCTCTACCCGTACGTATTCTTTGTTTGTCAAACCTGAGGTAAACTTTTTGTTTAAAGTTTTTTTTCCTACTTTTTTACCAAGTGTGTAATTTTAGATGATATTAAGAGTGTGTTATCGCTGCTAATTATTCACACTATTTGTTAATCACATTAACTGCAAATTCAAAGAAGCCCCACTTTCAGGGTGCTATCACACATTGGAAACGCGATAAGACACATCACAGGGCAGTCAAATGTTTCTTTTTCCCCCTTTTGAGAAATAGGCTTTACAATTCTGCCATAATGTTGGGATTTTAAACATGGTCTTTATTCACAATTATCAAGAAAAGGGTTTCCGTGGCAAATCTGTTTAGTTAATGGTACAATGGTACTCCTGGAGTCACCTTCAGGCTTTAACACCCTTGAAAAACCATGAGAGAAGCAGATGAGAGAAAGAGAGAGAGAGAGAGAGAGAGAGAGAGAGAGAGAGAGAGAGAGAGAGAGAGAGAGAGAGAGAGAGAGATAGAGAACCTTAAGCCATTGATTTAGTATCAGCGAGTAGCGGAACGCACCAAAGGTTCTCTCCATGGCGGAGTTCCAGAACATCATCCATATTAATTAAGCATTGTTTAATATTCTGGATCCTTCCCTGTTTGGTATTGGGCTTACAGTCAGACACACGCCCTCACACACACTCACACGCACGCATGCATGCATGCACACATGCACGCACACACACAGACACACACACACACACAGACACACACACAGACACACACACAGACACACACACACACACACACACACACACACACACACACACACACACACACACACACACACACACACACACACACACACACACACACACTTCAGGTGGCAGAAACAATTTGCTTCTCAGTTACTCAGGCCCTTTTTTTAATCTTCTCAGTTTCAGTCCCCAAGCCCTCAGCTCAAATCGGCACTTTTGAAAAGCCATCGGGGCATTGCCCATAAATTAAAGTGCCTGCTGCGTCCTCCATGGTAAAGTAATAATAATGCTGTCAGTGATGATTCTGCAAGGTCTTCCCCTGCCTCCCTCCCCCCTTCCAACCATTCTCTCCCGTACACATCCCCACAACAGCCCGTGCCCTTGTTGAGGTGCATACATGAATCTCAAGGTCTGGCCTGCAGCCAGGCAAGTGATGTGATGGTTCAGTAGTAGTGGTGGGGGCTTAAGAGATTACTCCCGCCCGTCTTTACAGTGAGGCGGTGGGGCTGAGAGGTGCAGGTCGATGGTAGCAGGGGTGGTGATGGTGGTGGTGGTGGTGGCAGGGGTTTCATGGGTCGACCTCGTGCACTAGAGTGAACTCAGCAGGGGGGTTGGGGAGGGGGGGAGGGTTGTGTTTGTTACTGCTGCTCCACTGCCATCATCAACATTAGCTTGGCACTCCTCCCCTGTCCAGCGAGTTTATTTTTTTCCACTTTAGTGCTACTGTTTAAAAGTGCCTCTCAGTACTTCCTGCTGTGAAGAAGAGTGCTTCTGTGCCCCACAAATGGCTCGTTTGAGCGGTAAACAATGGCTCTGATTTAAGATGGCTGCCGGTATGTGTACATTCCATTGAGGACTTGGAGGTGGTCCCCCTTGTGATGGTCCCCCTGCACAGGGCACACTTTTGTGACCACGTGACCTCATCCCCTAAAAGTGTCACCGCCACCTTAAAGAATGGCTGTGCTACTTGATCCTGTGCTCTTATACCCCTAATAAGTAGGGCACTCTAACGTGCCTACCTTTCAGATTGCAGTGGGTGGACATTAGCACAACAGCTCTTTTATGCCACTTTTATGCCTTCAATTGCCTTGAATCTCACTCTCACTCACTCATGGCTCTTAAAGTCTCAGAATGCTTTTATGCAGACATAAAGGCGTCGTAACTGTCTGTACTTTAAGGTACCCATTAAGGATGCAGGGATGGGACTATACAAGTAATGGGCTGCATCCGCAGTAAGATCTTAGTGATTGTAGCATCAACGAACTCCACCCTGTCTTGTTGTCTTCGCATGGCATTTTTTTCTCTGCAGAATGTTTGCTAGTCGTAGTGGATGGGGGGGTTAGGTGGTATCAAAGGCATGACGTTTCTGATTGGAAAGGCTATATTGTGCAGTTTTGTATGAAATATGATATGACCCTCGGGAAATAAATAGCTTATTGTGTTAAGACACAGCCCCTGGTATAAGTTTGTTGTCAACATGGCAATGACCAAGTCATAATGTCTTACTAAAGGCTCTGTGTAATGTTGTAGTAGTGTAGTACATAGCCTAAGTAAAAGTAAGTAAGTAATACGGTTAAAAAAATGTTTTAAAGAATAGTAAGGTGGTCCACTGGTGAATGGTGTGACTTACGAGGGTTTTTTTTTTTTTGAAGCAAATATACAGTGGCTTCAAAAAGTCTACACACCCCTCTTCAAATGTCAGGTTTTTGTGATGTAAAAAAATGACCGAAAGACAAATAAATTCACAGCTTTTTCCACCTTCAATCTAAACTATTAACCTGTACAATGTAATTGAGAAGCAAGCATAAAGCTTTAAATGGAAACAATAGAAAATAAAAAACTTCAATTAACATGGTTGCATAAATATACACACCCTTAAATTAATACTTAGTTGCAGCACCTTTGGCTTGTCTGGGCCATTCCAAAACCTCAATATTATTCTGGTGAAGCCATTCTTTTTGTAGACTTAGGCGTGTGCTTGGAGAAATTGTCGTTCTGAAAGTTTAGTTCCTCTGCATCTTCACCTTTCTTCCAGGGGGCCGAAGGTTTTGTGCCACTACCACGGCCCCTGTGGACATTTTCATAATTCTCTCCTCCATAATGAAGGCCCCAGTTACAGCTGAAGAAAAACAGCACAAAAGAACAATGCTGCCACCACCATACTTCATGTTAGGTATGGTGTTATTGGGGTGATGTTTTGTGCCAAATATACCCTTTGGAATTATGACCAAGTTCAATCTCTTGGTGGAGTAAATCTAGCAAAAAATACTTCTGTAATCTCCCAAATGCATGTGAGAAGATATGTTATGGTCAGGTGAAACCGAGGTCGAACATTTTGGACATAATTCCAAGAGGTATGTTTGGCACAAAAACAACACTACATTGCCAAGGTAACGCCATGCGTAAAGTGAAGCATGGTGGTGGCAGCATCATGCTATGTGACTGTTGTTCTTCTGCTGTAACTGGGGCTTAAGTCAGGGAGGCAGGAATTATGAACAGTTCCACAGGGGCCATTGTAGTGGCACAAAACCTTCTGCCCCCTGTTAGAAAGGTGATGATGCAGATGAACTTAATCATTCAGAACGACAATTACCTCAGACACATGCCAAAAATCAACAAAAATGGCTTCATTAGAATAAGATTGAGGTTTTGGAATGGCCCAGACAGAGTTCAGACATGTATGACACGGAACATCTGTTGGGCGATCTGAGAAGGACTGTGCAGATGAGATGCATTTGCAATCTGTCAGATTTGGAGTGCTTTTGCAAAGATAAGTGGAAAAAATTGTCACATCAACGTTTGCCATGCTGATAGAGTCTTACTAAAAAAAAACTGAGTACTGTAATAGAAGGAAAGGTGCTGCAACAAGGTATTAGTTCAAGGGTGTGCATATTTATGCAACCATGTTAATTCAAGTTTTTTATTTTCTATTCTTTCCCTTTAAAGCTTTGGGTTTGTTTTTCAACTGCATTGTGCAGGATAATAGTTTAGATTTAAGTGGGAAAAGTTGTGAAATTATTTATCTTTCAGTCATTTTTTTACATGACAAAAACCTGGAATTTGAACAGGGGTGTGTAGACTTTTGGGAGGCACTGTACATGGGTTCGCAATGTTTGTAAACATGATGATTTTATGAGGAACAAGACACTGGCAGCCAACCACGTGTGCTATTTTTTTGACCGACAGCGGTTTCCAAAAATCAGAGGTTGAGCTGTGCGCAGCTAGGTTCGCACAGTCAGGTTAAAACAAACATTTAGATGTATAGCAGTTTGCAATACAAAACCTTGATGTTTTCACAGGACCTACTGTAGTCAGTGTGGGAGGTTTGTTGTCCAGAAGGCCGCCTTAACTACAAAGTGCTGAGGGGGAATCCATGCACGGCCATAGCTCCAGTCCAAGCTGTTTTTGTGTTCATACAGTCTGCTCACACAGAAATGCTGCAATGGCCCACACATCCATAAGCCGATTAAATATAATGCATGTTACCTGTTTTGTGATTGTGTTAAAAGTGTTCTGGTTCAAATTAATCTGCCCCTTCAAATGCGGGATTTATTCTAATCCTGTCATGTGATAAAATAATTCTGGTGATGTTGATGCCTGGAGAGGTTTAATCTTATTTTGTGTGTGCTGTACTGTATGCGTGCGTTTGGGTTATGTATCCGTCCTGGCTTCCCAGTATCTACTACAAGGAATCAGGGTGATGTTACTGTTTACGCTTACTAATCATTAAAAAACTCATTAGTAAGGGCCCTGAGCAGGAAAGGGACATTTGGCACCCCATGAACCAAAAGGAGTGAAATGTGAAGCAGCAAAAGTGCAGCCAAACTGCAGCAAAAAAAGAGCCCTGACGCATATGGTGTTTCTCCCTCCCACCTCTCGCTCACCACCGTTTGTGTGCTATACAGCTTCACATTAAGCCTATCTAAACGCCATCTAAATTGTGCAGGGAGCATTGCCGGTTTGGATTGCAAGTACCTGACCTCCTGACATAAGTTATTACTCTTCCATTGGAGTGGAAAAAGAGATTTATAGTGTCTTTAATATTGGGCTTTACTATCAGTATCTCATAGCTGGGGATTTGTGAATAGAAAGGTCAGTGAGCTGGTATATTTACTGTATGTCTGTTTATCAGATGAGTGTTGCTCTGTGTTATCATTGCCTTTGTTTGCTGAAGATGAAGCTAAGCAGCATGGTTTCAATTGTAAGTGCACTGATAGCGGTGGGAAGGAAGGCTACAGTAGCATGAAAAGGTTCCGCGGAGCAGAGGGAGCGTAGGTGTTTTACTGGGGGTCAAAAGGTTGAATGCTGTCTATGATGGACTCGATCCAACACTGCCAGCTCCAAGTTATGGCCATGACTGCACAATTTTATGATGTGATGATGGCGCTCGCCTTGAAACCGCACCAAACATGCAAGAAGATATCCTAGTACAGTGTACCAGTTATCATTCTCATTGACGATTTAACATTTTCTAGAGTGTACGGTATTTGGTTCCACTATTTTGGGGCTTAATACAGTTAAAATCGTTGGCCAGGGTTTATAAAGGTGGTAAAGTGTCTTATTTTTCATGTTAAGCGTTGTCTTGCTTTAAGACAAGTTAAAAGAGGTAATATGTCGCTAAGCTAGTGAAAGTCAATGGATCCGTGTATACCCCTTTAAGTGTTGAATGAACACCAGATATTTTACTGCGCAGGGTGTAATTTGTCAAACAAACAAACACGAAAACAAACAGAACAGACAGAATACAGGAAGGATTGGACAGCTGTTATTTTACCAGCAATTATGTGCTGTAGTTGCTACGGTTTCCTCATTCCATTAATACAGTATGATGTAAGACATGCTGTAATGTAAGATGATACTGTATATTGCTCCGAACTTGTCTCATGTTATTTTTAACATGACTCTGTTTTACCTACAGTTCTGTCCTAAGTAACTAAGTTCCCACACCAAAATATTACAACATTAACAGTAATGTAATATTTGCTGAGAGTGTTTGCTCAGAAACCCTAAGTGCGGATGTCCAGAGATAATGGTATGGAAATACCAGAAGGTGGGGGGCATAGCCCTCCCATCCCCCATCCCTTACAAATCACATCCTGGTCACAAGTGTCTCGTCCAGCAACTGATCGAACAAAGGCCAGTCACTGCAAACAAAATATTTATAACCCATGGCGACGCGGTTGTCAGACGCCCACGGTGAGTCTGAAAGGTAATTTCATTGTGATTGAACATAGCTATGAACCGCTGGAAGCATGCATGTACCTGCATTAAACATGTAATAGGGGGCTGGAGAGTGGAATAGATTTACTCCGTGTGTGTGTGTGTGTGTCTGTGTCTGTGTCTCTGTGTCTCTGTGTCTCTGTGTCTGTGTTTGCTGTACCTGCAGGGGCCAGAGAGTGGAATTCATTTGTGTGTGTGTGTGCTTGTCAGGTGCCCACATGTGCGTGCGTGCGTGCGTGCGTGCGTGTGTGTCTGTTTGTGTGTGTGTGTGCGTGCGTGTGTGTGTGTCTGTGTGTGTGACTGTGACTGTGTGTGTGTGTGTGTGTGTGCGTGCGTGCCTGTGTGTGTGCGTGCATGTGTGCGTGCGTGCCTGTGTGTGTGCGTGCATGCGTGTGTGTGTGTGTGTGTGCGTGCGTGCCTGTGTGTGTGTGCGTGCGTGCCTGTGTGTGTGCGTGCATGCGTGTGTGCGTGTGTGTGTGTGTGTGACATGCGTCCGTGTGACGTGCCTGCGAGTGTGTCTGCGTGGAGTGAGCCCAGGTCATGGCCTCGGTGACCCGTCCCTGCGTTTCCATGACTCCAGTGTCATCGTGACAAGATTACGTGAGGGTGACAAGCAGCGATGGCTGTTGTGAAGATTACAGTGTGACTTGCCAGCCTGCCTGCCTGTCTGTTTGTCTGTCTGTCTAGTGTAGTGAGAGACTAGAGAATGACATCATTGACAGGCCAGGCCAGGCTCTGTGTCTTCCCATTCTTCCCTGTACTGTGAGTGACATGAGCCAGGCCCCAGCCCAGTCCAGCCCAGCCCAGCCCAGTCGTGTTGTTCATAATGGGCGCTCATTGTTGCGCAATGAAGCACAGGCATATACAGGACAGTCCATACATACTGTAATTTACTAGAGCTTATCGTGTGCGTGTGCATGTGCGTGTGCGTGTGCGTGTCTGTGTGTGTGTGTGTGTGTGTGTGTGTGTGTGTGTGTGTGTGTGTGTGTGTGTGTGTGTGTGTGTGTGTGTGTGTGTGTGTGTGTGTGTGTGTGTGTGTGTGTCTGTGTGTCTCTGTGTCTCTGTGTGTGTGTGTGTGTGTGTGTGTGTGTGTGTGTGTGTGTGTGTGTGTGTGTGTGTGTGTGTTTGTGTGTTGTTTTCTCAATGAAAATGGTTTGATTCCTGTATATGACGGGGATGTATTAAATATCCATAAGGCTGGGCTGTTGTTGTTGCATCTTGGCATAGTTGTTTTGCAGTTTCAATTGCACTCATTAGCTGAAGTATGTGATATCAGTCTGATGGACGTTTTATACTCAGACTCAGCTATTTGGACCACAGGAAGGGTGTGCATTTCCCACAACACAAAAATGCTGAGTTATATTATATACTGTAGCCTATATGACCAGTTCTGTAATATCTGTCAGGGTGCAAGGTAGCAGCATTTAGATTGCTCTTCGTGTTCTGTAGCCTAGTGAACTGGATGAACCTGCAAAACATGGCCAAACATGGACATACTACTGGTACATCTTTCTTTAGATTTGTCTGAGTGGACCATGGGTAATGATAAGCAATCACTTCTACAGTATGTATGCTATATTGCGTAATGTGAGTAGGTGTCCAAGGAGGAGTTCAGAGCGTTCTGGACAGTAGAACCTCATTTCTTAGTCAGCCAGAGTGTTGGAAACGTGTGGACCTGGATTTCAAACTATTTCATTCAATTTCCTTCTCATAAAACAGCTTTGGAACATTGCAGTCCTATCTTTACCACAATATCAATCAGCTTTTGACATCTGAAAACAGCTATCATTATTTGGTTATGTTGTGTGTCTGTGGCACAAGAAGAGTGTATTTATAAATGTTGGTTTTTCCAGATCCCTGGACATACAGTATTCTTTCTTTATGCATGCTGATTTGTTCTATCTCTCTGTCTCTCTGTCTCTCTGTCTCTCTCTCTCTCTCTCTCTCTCTCTCTCTCTCCCTCTCTCTCTCTCTCTCTCTCTCTCTCTCTCTCTCTCTCTGTCTCTCTCTCTCTCTCTCTCTCATACACACACGTACACACACAACCGCGAGCCAAAAGACACCCACGGGCCTCTGCTAATCGAAACCCTAAGTTCCACTGGAGATACATACAGTACAGTGTGATTCACCACCACACATTCCTGTAACTCTGGAGTCTTAGTGTACACAGCAGTGTTTCTTCTTCTTCTTCTTCTTCTTCTTCTTCTTCTTCTTCTTCTTCTTCTTCTTCTTCTTCTTCTTCTTCTTCTTCTTCTTCTTCTTCTTCTGCTTCTGCTTCTGCTTCTTCTCTCTCTCTCTCTCTCTCTCTCTCTCTCTCTCTCTCTCTCTCTCTCTCTCTCTCTCTCTCTCTCTCTCTCTCTCTCTCTCTCACCAATTCTTGACAGCCTCCCACACACTGAGTCAGGATAGCACAGAGTTACTCAATCCTTACAGTCCCTCTCTGATGAAGACAGATGGAAAAGTATCGCCCGCCTCCCCATACCCCCAACCCCCAACCCTCCATCCTAAACCCCCTCTTCTTGGTTGGCCCCCTGGAGGTTGCTTTGACTCACTATTAGATAAGCAGTGGCTGCCAATGGGTGGGGTGGAGTGGGTGCAGGAAGGGTGGGGTAGGGTGGGGTTGTTTGGCTATAAGAGTAAGGGTGGATATGGGTCTTACAGTATATGCCAGATCTTCCTCCATCCACACGACCCTTACGTACACCCCTTTCCTCTTCCTACGGTGGTTGGATGCCCCCCATATTCGTCATTGAATTGGATGCTGATGTGAGATGACAAGCTCATCTAAATGCAGGCCTATTATTGGGGGCTAAAGGCCGAAGG
This sequence comes from Engraulis encrasicolus, assembly GCF_034702125.1. Lineage (NCBI taxonomy): Eukaryota > Metazoa > Chordata > Actinopteri > Clupeiformes > Engraulidae > Engraulis > Engraulis encrasicolus. Next base: position 44,835,294 of record NC_085860.1, on the reverse strand, counting down.
GTGGTGGTGGTAGGAGGTAGGGGGTGTGTTTTTCAATGGAGAAAAAAAGTGTGTGTGTGTGTGCATGCGTGCGTGCATGCGTGCGTGCATGCGTGCGCGTGTGTGTGGACAACAGCATGGGTAGGGGCTTCTTGGAGATGGTCTGGAAATGGAAGGGGTGCATCATGAAAGGGGGGGGGGCGGAGGGGAGGAGAAAGGGGGTCAGTATTACTGAATGCTTAGCAGAGCACGGAAGATAGAGAGGTAGCTGACCATGAAATTCATAGGAGCCGCTAAAGAGGACCTATTTGGGAGTATGGCCATTTGGGAATCAGGGCTACATCTGTGGACATGGACGGATATTCACAGTGTTTATTGCCCGTTGGGATTAGGAATTATTAGTATTTAATCTGCCATGTTTTATGCTGTTCACGTGCGGAGGGCCACAGACACCCAAGTAGAGTAGAAGAGTAAATATTGAGTGAGCACACACAGACTTTGGGGTCTATATGCGCAGGCAGCTTGTTGTAAGACCATTATCAGAATATAAAAGCCATTTTTTTTTATCCCTCTTTGCCATGCATATTTGGGCTCCCAAATCCCCCACTAAGAGCCTCTGAATGCGTTTTGGCTTTTATATGAAGCTCATCGTAAAAGCAGTTTGGAATTCTGAAATGATCCACTGAAGTCCTATTTTTAAGGCTGGCAAGTCCCTCTATTCATATATGCATGTTAATGAGGGAATATTCTGGAAACAACACAGCCGTGATGCAGATTGAGGGCTGGGCTCGTTTGCAAGGACAACTGACGTAATTGTTAGTGGAATGACCTCAGATCTGCTCTTGCCATGGTATCGGCCCAACAATGCTCCCTCCGAGACACGAAAAATTGTATCTTTTTAGTTTTCTCGTCTTTTTTTTCTTCTTTTTTGCTCCCCAGTCACAAAAGCGCTTGAAAAAACACAACTGCTGCTTTTGAGAAGGGTTGCTAGGATACCATCAGCGTGTGGATGAAAACCCCTCTGTGTTTCTCTTCTTTCCTATTCTTCTTCGTCTCCCCCCCCTTTTCCAGACATTACGCCAGGCGGGCTGTAGGCTTCCTGCTGAGTGCTTGTTTTTATGAAGTTCTGATATTTATTAATTTATCAAATTTACATGCACAGTATACATTTGATATGAGATGGACTGTTGACCATGAATGTGTCTTCAAACACACTGTTTATCTATGTTTCTGTCATACATCCATGTTTTTGTCTATGTCTGCATGTTTTTCACTCTCCATGTGTCCATGTCTGTCTGTGTGTGGGTGTGTGAATGTTCGGGTGTGTGAATGTTCACTGATGTGCATCCATGTGTTCAGACTTGCTTTTGTATGTCCATTCATTCATGCCAGTGTGTGTGTGTGTGTGTGTGTGTGTGTGTGTGTGTGTGTGTGTGTGTGTGTGTGTGTGTGTGTGTGTGTGTGTGTGTGTGTGTGTGTGTGTGTGTGTGTGTGTGTGTGTGTCTGTGCCTGTATGGGTGGGTGTGTATACGCGTCTGTGCTTGTGTGTCTGTGCTCTCTCTCTCTCTCTCTCTCTCTCTCTCTCTCTCTCTCTCTCTCTCTCTCTCTCTCTCTCTCTCTCTCTCTCTCTCTCTCTCTCTCTCTCTCTCTCTGCGTGTGTGCATGTATATGTACTGTACAAACTTTGGTTGCATATTATGCGTGTGTGTGTGTGTGGCCCTCTGTGTAAAGTACAGTATCTGGGCTTGTGTGTGTGACTTTGAGTGTATTTCTTTGCCTGTGTGAATGTGCTTGTTGTGCGTGTTTCATTTTCAACAGTTGTGAGGAAATGTGTTTGGAAATGATTTTGGCCATATGGTCCAAAATATGAACTAATAACAACTTCACCAAACTCAACAACTCTAACTGGTGCTGCAACCCATGAAACAATTGCATCATACTAAAAAAATAAGATTCAGGGAGCATAGTGAGGATGCCAGAAGTTACTAAAATGAGTTTTTAAGGGGTGAATAATAGTCTAAATTGTGTTTTCATGTTATTGAGGACTGCTGGTCTCTTTGGCCCATCTTATTTTCATCTGAATTATATTTGTAACAGTAGCCATCCTAAATCAATGTTAGCAATTCATAACTAAGGTGGCCACCTTGACAATAAGCACCTGTCCTGCCACTTTCATAGGTCCATGAAAGATGGTAGATGTTTTATTGCACATGTAATTTCTGCACAACGTAGGCCCTCCATTACAAACATTAATTTATGATTACGGACTAACGTTCTTCAGGAAATACTGCTAAATGTATTTTTCATGTATATTTATGGTGTAGCAGTTTGTCCAATCATCTCTAACTACACGGCATTTGGCCCACCCTCTGCCTCTCGCTCTGCCAGTGTGTAGTGTGTCTAGTGTCTAGTGTCTGTGTCTGAATGGGACCAGTCATTTGTGCAGTGCAGCAGGTGGTGGATGCTACATTGTCACCCGTGTGTGGGTGTCTGTGTGTTTGGACTACACGCACACTTCTTCTAGGAGACAGCTGTTCCTTGTCACATTGGCTTCATCTGTCCCCACAGCCTGGTGATGCGTGCCACCCTATCTTTTACAGTACTCTTGCCCTCTCTCCATTTCCCTCTCCTTACTCTCTCTCTCTCTCTCTCTCTCTCTCTCTCTCTCTCTCACACACACACAGACTCACAGACTCACACACTCACACTCACACACACACACACACACACACACACACACATGCACACACACACACACACACACACACACACACACACACACACACACACAACACACACACACACACACACACACACACACACACATACACACACACACACACACACACACACACACACACACACACACACACACACACACACACACACACACACTCACTCCTCCTAGGCCAATTCATCGTGTCTTGCATCTCCCAGTTCCCACTCCCAGCCATGCCCAGTCGCGGTGATGGCTTGTCAGTCAGTTAGCCATCTCATGCCAGCATGGTGCGAGCTCTGCTCTCCATGCCATATACTGCTGCCTGTAGGGCCACATCCACAGTATGGATGATTTATCAGACTGACATATACTGTACATCTGGCAGGTTTGCATCCCCCTTCCCTCCTGTCTTTTACACACATGGCATTTATCTTGGCATTTTCTAGACATATCGGAAGTCTAATTCAAAGTCTATGTACAGCAGATGCTGGTGTAAATGATAAATAATGGTGTAAATAATGTCAATAATACAAAACAAAAATGTTCCGGCCCTGTCGTGGCCTAACGGTAGGGCACTGGGTTAATGCGCCGGCGACCCGGGTTCGATTCCGGCCCGGATCATTTGCTGTCCTTCCCAGTCTCTCTCTCCTCACTCATTTCCTGTCTCTCCTCCACTGTCCTGTCAAAAACAAAGGCAAAATATCCCCTTAATGCGCGCCGTACCTCCAGTGGCACGCTGTAATAGTCATTGAAATGTAACTACCATAGCACTACAATACTATGACACAACACAGGCCCTTTAGTAATGCACCACGACTTGGTCATTACCATACTGGTAACAACAAATGTATAAAGCCGCATCTTAAGGGGTTAAAAATGTTTCTGTTGTCTAATATGAACATCAATAACAAAGGCGAGTGACAGGGTTAAACACATGACATTTGTCTGGCACCTGTTACACTGTGTTATTTTGCATTTAGAAACTATGCTGTATCTGATACCCCAGACAACAGATTCGTTTGAACAGGCGTGTGGGCGGGTTTTGCAGAAAGCAGAATAATTGTGAGTTATTAAGGGACAATGAGTGGCTCAGTGACAGGGATGAAAGAGGACAGTCTTGTGTGAAGTCCCCTGCCACAAGCAGATGGAAAGCAGATTTCCTGTTTTTCTGGCCTCTGCGTTTTTGTTGAAGCATGTAGTTATAAAACTGAATTACAGTGCAGCACTGAACATCATCAGATGGCTAACAAGGTTGCTCTCTGTCTAGATGTCTCCGACTGTGTTTCTTTCTCTCTCTCTCTCTCTCTCTCTCTCTCTCTCTCTCTCTCTCTCTCTCTCTCTCTCTCTCTCTCTCTCTCTCTCTCTCTCCCCCTCCCTTTTGGGATTTCATCTCAAAAACTCAAACTCAAAACAGATGACTTACGTGTACACTAGATGACTTACACTGTTGCGTTCTCTCTTTCCCTGCTCTTCTATTTTGCTTTGCAGGGAATCCAGCAGTACCTGCTGCCCATGCCACTCTGACTCCTGACTCCTGGCTCCCCCCGCTCTCCTCTCCTCTGCTGACTTCGACTGGAGGTTTCATGACAGACCAGCATGCAGTGCCTCGCTCTGCTCCTGCTGCTCGCCCTCTCCTCTCAGACGCTGCTCGCCTCCTCTTGTGAGTGTTACACCGCCTCCACATCCCCCATCCCCCATCCCCCATCCCCCATCCCCCATCCCGCTCTCCTCTCCTCTCCTCTCCTCTCCTCTCCTCTCCTCTCCTCTCCTGTCCTGTCCTGTCCTGTCCTGTCCTGTCCTGTCCTGTCCTGTCCTGTCCTGTCCTGTCCTCTCCTCTCCTCTCCTCTCCTCTATCCCCCTCTCCTCTCCTGTCCTCTCCTGTCCTGTCCTCTCCTGTCCTGTCCTCTCCTCTCCTCTCCTCTCCTCTCCTCTCCTCTCCTCTCCTCTCCTCTCTTCTCCTCTCCTCTCCTCTCCTGTCCTGTCCTCTCCCGTCCTCTCCTCTCTCCTCTCCTGTCCTCTCCTCTCCTCTCCTCCTCTCCTCTCCTCTCCTCTCCTCTCCCCTCTCCCCTCTCCTGTCCTGTCCTGTCCTGTCCTCTCCTCTCCTCTCCTCTCATCTCCTGTCCTCTCCTCTCCTCTCCTCTCCTCTCCTCTGCACTCCTCTGCACTCCTTTCCTCTCCTCTCTTATATTTTCTCTGTCCTCTCCTCTCCTCTATTTTCGCCTCTATATCCTCTCCTCTCCTCTCCTCTCCTCTGCACTCCTCTGCACTCCTTTCCTCTCCTCTCTTATATTTTCTCTGTCCTCTCCTCTATTTTCGCCTCTATATTCTCTCCTCTCCTCTCCTCTCCTCTCCTCTCCTCTCCTCTCCTCTCCTCTCCTCTGCTCTCGTCTACCCTCTCTGCGTTTGCCTCCTCTTCTGAGTATTACGCCACCACCCTCCACCCTCCGCCCTCCACCTCCACCTCCCTCTTCTTCCTCTCCCCTTTACCCCCCACCTCCCTCTGCCTCTCTTATCGCAGCGGGTTGGCATGGGTGTCGGGGAGTCAAAGTTAATTGCATCAAGATTGGAATAACTGCCTCCGCTCTCGATCTCTGTATCCCTATCTGTGTGCGTCCGCATGCACAGTAGTCTATAAAAGAAACCAATCGGCCTGATTATCAAAGCCAATTTCATATCCCTTTTTTTCCGAGAGAGCATACACTCTCTCTTTCTCTGGCAAGCTGCCAGAGGACGACAACAAAAAAGTGGAGGATGAGGAGAGAGGGTGGAGGGGAGGGAAGAGGGAGAGGGAGATAAAGGACATCTCAGAAATTGATCTGTCCGAGCCCGATTGAAAGGCAGGAGTATTACCTCTATCTGTGGTTAGATTAAAGCGTCTCCATTCCCCATTCAGGGGGAAAGAAGCACCGTCATGCCACACACGCACACACACGCACGCACGCACGCACGCACGCACGCACGCACGCACGCACGCACGCACACACACACACACACACACACACACACACACACACACACACACACACACACAATGCCCATTCAGATTTTATGAGCTGATGACTTTTAAGTGGAGGGCTTAACCTTAAAAGCTTGATTTGTGTCTAGAAAAGAGCATTATTTTGGCAGTAATTTAGATGCAAACGAGGTCTGGCTGGCACAGAATACTTTTCATTTGCCAAGATGCTCCGCAGATATTTGGATGGTTTGGATGCTGTGATGTTTATTGCGTGGGCCAGAGTACCTTTGGATAGGTACCACTTCTTTGTTTCCCCCTATTAGTTGCCATGGTGAATAATCTTGTGTCCATGCTTCAGGTCCTTGTACCGTAGATGTATCATTTGATGGGCCCCAAAAATTGAATCTTTGGAATATGTTGCATGATACCTAGTGTGTGTACATGCGTGCGTGCGTAGACCAACCGTATCTCACTCATTTCGTGAAGTATTCACGAAAAAAATAGCTTAATTTTCGTGGTGCATTCACGTTATTGCCCGCCTTTCGTAAAGTCTTCACGAAAATAATAGATTAATTTTCACGCTGCCTATTCACTTGAATTGCCCGACTGTTGCCACATGGTAATCAAACATTTCAAACAAGCAATTTAGGGTTAGGTTTAGGGTCAAGGTTAGGGTTAAGGTTAGGGTTAGGGTTAGGTTTAGGTTTAGGGTTAAGTAGGGTTAAGGTTAGGGTTAGGTTTAGGTTTAGGTTTAGGTTTAGGGGACATAAGGCGTAAGTACCGAAAGGGCGTCGAATTAGTGAGTCCCGAGTGTATCAGCAGTGTTCTGTCAGCACCCCCTCCCCGCCCCTGAAGACGTTTGGATAACCATAGCAGCAGTGGGGCAATTCAAGTGTGAAAATTAATCTATTATTTTCGTGAAGACTTTACGAAAGGCGGCCAATAACGTGAATGCACCACGAAAATTACTCTATTATTTTCGTGAAGACTTTACGAAAGGCGTGAGATAGGGCTCGTAGGTAGGTAGGTAGGTACAGAAGTATTACAGATGCCAAAGTAACGCAATTCTTCACTATAGATTAATGTGTATACCTGTAGTATTACAACATCCCAGGTCCTGCATGAGTAATGATAGCAGACACACTTCAAGATGGGCACGTCACAGCACACAGCGAATTCTGTAATGTCTATTCAACACTTAGAGAGTCGATTTGACATCTTCTAGAGTGTATTTGGTCACAGAGCACTCTGTTGAATGAACACTGCATTTAATACTGTGTACAAAGTCCTCACCTTATCATTAGCTTTATGGATGCCTTTTCTAGTACACAATGAAATGACAGTGCGTCAGAGGCTCTACAGTGTACTGTATATTTATCCGTGACCTAGTGTACATGTATGCATATACATTGGCAGATGTATGCAGTAGTATCAGTGTAAGCACAATATACATCTCGATGCCCCTGACAACAGCAGAGAACATCATCATTAGACAGTCACAGCTTTCCAGGAAGCCGCCGCTACCCTCCCCTATCAAGCCCAAGAGTTTAATTTTATGCTACGTTGTTTAATGTCATTAGTGGAATACAGCGAACCTGACACTCCACACAGCATATAGTGAAGGAGTATTATCATCCTGATAGAACATTTTACGTTCTTGGTGGTATATTCTCGGCTTATGTATTATGCATAGGGCTCTTCAGTATTTTTTTTTTCACTTCTCTGGCATTAAATCATTGTGCCATCAAGGCCACAGCTAATTTTATGCAACATTACTTCATCTCAAATGTGGAATTCAGTGACAGCGGGGTATTGTGAATACCTGTATATTTCTGATTTTATATTATGCACAGCAGCACAGTCCTTTTATCACATTTTTGGTTTAAACGTTATACACAGTGATTTTCCCCACTGTTAACTCAACTTGTTGTAAAATTGTTGTGTAAAATTCAATGATTCTAGTTGGTTGTACTATAAGTGTCTACGTCAAGAATTAACTCTGCAAACTATACTTGCTCCAAAGCAAGATTACTAGTGTAGATGACTCTATCATGCAGTACTATCTTGCAAGGTATGATGGGTATTTATAATATAAGACACTATATAGGTCAGTGCCTGAGGGTGGACTCTTCACTGCACTGCACTGTAGCATCAGTGGCCAATGGCCCACTAAGCAGAGGGTTCCGGAACAATGTGACACAATGGAAGAAGACAGGGCATCATTCAATCCCTCCTTCAATTACATTTATATGTTACATATGTTCACATTTAGGTTTATAGACGTATATAAAGTGGAAAGTGGGACAGCACAGGCTTTATAACTTTAATTTCAGATCCACGTGCTGTGACTGTGGTCTGTATATAAATGCAGATCAATCATAGTTTATTATGCAACTAAATGTCATTGTACGCCTTTGGGAAATATACTACACCGGATGATATATTACCCTAACATTATGCTTGTTCAAATTTCCACTCCTGTCCACCCCCTTATGATATGGCATTGTTGAAAGACATTGAAATGAATGCGCCAACAACTTTTATAAATGAATGTAATTTATGTTTGATTAATGTCTTATGACATTGTAATTAAAGCACCAACAAGCACCAACATTATAATTGGTGTGTCAACTAACGCATATAAACTAAATGTATGCTTAATTAGTTTTGCTGAACTGTGGTGAGGTAAACAACCCACTTGCTCAGTTTCTCTAAATCTCCCAATCTCTTTTCTTTTTACAGATTCATCTTTTTACAGCGAGGTACCAGACATCTTTGGTGGTAAGTACCGGTGACGGCTTACTCATGCATATAACACTTTATTTATAAGCTGAATGACCTTGGGCATATTTGTTTGCGTATCAATCATCTTAGCATTTACTGTTTATATGCTATTCTGTTTATCTGCTTCGGGTTTCTACCTCATTGTGTTGTGCGTCCATTGGACTGTTAGTCCACTGTTTGTCATTGGGGACTGTACCCGAGGGGGGCGTTGAGAAGGATACAGCTGAGAGGGGGCGGTGCTTAGTTGCCATTGGGAGGCATTAGTCCATTTTATTTTTCAATATTAAGGGGAGGGGGTATTGGTCAACGGGGCGTTGGGAGGCTTATGATGTGGACAAGATGGCGTTTGTTCAAAAAAGGTTGAGAACAACTCTGTTGGTCCTTGCCTGACTCTGGGCAGCGTGTAACTATTGGCCTTTTACTGCTGATCTCACTTTACACAAAATCCAAATCGGTCAACCACTCCTGAGTTATGCATGCAATATGCATGAGCACTAATCGTCTAAAGCGTTTACTCTGTGTGTACCGGGGTTGTGTGTGCCTCTGAAAGATTAATGGTCATCACTCAGAAGTTAAAAAAAAAATATGCAGTCAGACACAGTGGTTTAATGGGTTGCGTTTGTGGAGGGGATGGATGTGTATGTGGGTATGTGGGTATGTGTGAGGGTGGGTTTGGGCGTCTGGCTCTACCAAAGGTGTGTGTGTGTGTGTGTGTGTGTGTGTGTGTGTGTGTGTGTGTGTGTGTGTGTGTGTGTGTGTGTGTGTGTGTGTGTGTGAGAGAGAGAGAGAGAGAGAGAGAGAGAGAGAGAGAGAGAGAGAGAGAGAGAGAGAGAGAGAGAGAGAGAGAGAGAGAGAGAGAGAGAGAGAGAGAGAGAGAGAGAGAACATAAGTGTGTGTGCATGCGTGCATGCATGCGTATGTGTGTATTTGAGTGTAGTCAGGCTTTTAGTACCTGCCATGGGGAGAGCGGTCTCCATATTCATAGATGGCCCCAGGCAAATGAGCGAGCGTGTGCCATTCATGATTAATGCCAACTCCAAGGACATTGCAATCCCACAGGGGACGACTCGCAGGGAAACCGGAGCAGTGATTGTAAACTACATTTGAATTATGGTCAAGTAAACAGATTGGTCTGTGGCGAGCGGCGTGGCTGCCTCTGAGGACCTTGGTGAGGTTGTAAAAAGTGGAGAGATGCTGCAGAGAGGACTGCAGAGAGGACCATGGATCATGGTTATTCATGGTTTTCATGTTGATTTGAGCATGGTTTGTGTCTATGGTTTATGGGAGCTATGGTGTTTGATTAGAGAGTTGGACTGAAGATCACCGAGTTGCAGGTTTGAATCCCACCCTTACCTCTCCCTACACCTCCATCCATGACTGAAGTGTCCTTTAGCATAGCACCTAACTCCACATTGCTCCAAGGACTGTCACCAATATGTGCGTTGGATAAGAAAAGCAGTAGCTACGTGTAATTTATGGATTAATATATGAATTATTATAAACCGTCGTAAAACCATGGTTAGTTTTCAGAGTAAAACCCTGGTTAATTATATAGTTAAACCATAGTCAAACCAAAAACCATGCCGAACCATGCTAAAAAAAATCATGAAATCATGGTTTACCATGGTCGATTTTCGTAAGGGCTAGGAAGGCTGACTCGGACGGGGCGCTCCTATTGAGTATTCAGCTCCGCATTCGTTTCATCTGAGGATCGGCAAGGCAGCCGGGATCAGAAGTCTGGTTGCTTTTGTGCCGAAACGCAGCCCACCACACCACACCACACCACAACACCCCCCCCATTCACCCCTTCCACTTTGTCTCAATCCCCCCACAACTCTTCATTTAACATCAAAGGCCCCCGTGAGGAGGCGTATTTACATTCAAACGCCAGCTTCTTCCAGACAGCCTTTGATCAGCAGCACGATCGCGAAATGCGTGCACTTGACCGGCGTTCATTATGGACTACGGAGCATGGCACCGCTCTCGCTCTGTGCCAGTACCATCCCTCTTAAGCTCACTCACTTAAACACACATACTGATATGCACACATGCAGGCGCGCACGCACACACGTGCACTGCTCTTGACTCACAAACACTTACGTAAACATACACACACACTCACTCGCATACACACACACACATTGCTCTTGACACACACGTACACACACACATACACACATACTGCTCTTGACACACACACACACACACACACACACACACACACACACACACACACACACACACACACACACACACACACACACACACACACACACACACACACACACACACACACACACACACACACACACACACACACTCCTCCAAAGCACTCATCCATCCAGATTGATTAGTCTTTCACAGTGTAGCACTTCTATGGTACATGCATTAGTCTTCATCAGGACCTCGTTAAAGGAGTGACTGCATCTCTGCCACTCTTGTCAGCAGCAGCAGCAGCAGAAGCAGCAGCAGCAGCACCGTGCATCTAGCCAACAACGGCACTGTGTCAGTCAGTGCACCCATGGCCGAGAGCAACTGCATGAACGGACCAAATTCCAATCGTTTGCCTCAGAACCGTATCATAGCTCATTACCATAACGTTAAGTGAAGTTTAACTTCAATTTGGTCAGAAACGGCAAGGTTGAACTTCTATTTTGACAGTGTTGATGTCCTAATCACTTTTGCCACCAGTCATTATTTCTTTTCTATACATTTCTATTCAATTCCTCCCATCCGCTCTTGTCACCTTTGCCCTGTTTGGTGTGTTGGTGTGTAGGTCAAGAGCAATGCAATATCCTTCTGAGATCCGGAGAGATTGGGAACTCCGCCCACTTTGCTGGGAAGCAATCAACTTTGAGCAGCTCCAATGGCCGGGTAGAGGCATGTTCAAGGCAGTGACGTGGCTTAAGCAGAGGCGTTTTATTGGGACTAAGAAAGTGTTTGGTTTAAACTTTGACACAGCCTTTTCTGGCCTCGACCAGTAGCAAACCAATGGAGGCGGGCTAACCAGGCCGTTTGGAAACGTTATTCGTTATGTTCTTGGTCAGACCAGAATCTCGGTATGAGATTTGAAAGTCGATGATAATCAGGCTAGGGCTGCTGCCCTGTTTGCTGTCTCCTGCTCTGTCCTGTGAGATGCTCCGGTGGCCCGGCTGCCCCTGCTGCCCCTGCTGCTACTGCCCCTGCTGCTGCTGCTGCTACTGCTACTGCTACTGCTGCCCCTGCTGCTGCTGCCCCTGCTACTGCTGCCCCTGCTACTGCTGCTGCTGCTGCTACTGCTGCCCCTGCTGCCCCTGCTGCTGCTGCCCCTGCTGCTGCTGCCCCTGCTGCTGCCTCTGCTACTGCTGCTGCTGCTGCTGCCCCTGTTACTGCTACTGCTGCCCCTGCTACTGCTGCTGCTGCCGCTACTACCGCTCTGGGCTAGGGGGCTCTGTAGTGTGGTGTATATGCAAGGCTGTCTGTTCTGGGCTAGGGGGCTCTGTAGTGTGGTGTATATGCAAGGCTATCTGTCTGCTCTGGGCTAGGGGGCTCTGTAGTGTGGTGTATATGCAAGGCTGTCTGCTCTGGGCTAGGGGGCTCTGTAGTGTGGTGTATATGCAAGGCTATCTGCTCTGGGCTAGGGGGCTCTGTAGTGTGGTGTATATGCAAGGCTGTCTGCTCTGGGCTAGGGGGCTCTGTAGTGTGGTGTATATGCAAGGCTGTCTGTTCTGGGCTAGGGGGCTCTGTAGTGTGGTGTATATGCAAGGCTGTCTGTTCTGGGCTAGGGGGCTCTGTAGTGTGGTGTATATGCAAGGCTATCTGCCTGTCAGGCCGGGTTAGGCCTCTACATCTGACTGCATGCGTACACTCTACAACGGATCATGTACTTTAAAGGACACACTGGAGGAGAGATTGTGTCTGGTGTGTGGGTGGATGGATGGATGGATGAATGGGCAGAGGGATGGATGGATGGATGGGCAGAGGGATAGAGGGATGGAGGGATGGAGGGATGGGTGGGCGGAGTGTGGCTGGGTGGACAGACAGAGGGGTGGATGAAGTAGGAGAGAGTGGATCTTACTGGGAAAAGGGGGTCAATGTGTGTATGTGTTTGTCTGGAGGTATGTGTGTTTGTCTGGAGGTGTGTGTGTGTGCTTGTGCGTGTGCGTGTGTGTGTGTGTGTCTTTCTCTCTCTCCCTCTCACTGTCTCTGTCTCTGTCTCTGTCTCACTCACTCTATGTGTACCTGTCTACTTGTATGCGTGTGTGTGTGTGTATGTGTGTGTGTGTGTGTGTGTGTATATGTTTGTGTGTGTGTGTGTGTGTGTGTGTGTGTGTGTGTGTGTGTGTGTGTGTGTGTGCGTGTCTGTGCGTGTCTGAGCGTGTCTGTGCGTGTGCATGCTTGCGTGCTTGTGTGTATGCGTGTGTGTGTAGATGAATGTTGTATAAATATATTACTGGCTATGTCAATGTCCAAAGCAATCTGTCATACCGTTGGAGCTCATTTTGAAACTGGCCGAGGTCCACATAAATCAGGGCTGCTGACCTTTTAAAGATGGGTCATAATATTGAAACAGTTTCCCTTCCTGAAGCCGTAGCACTTAAGCATGTTTATTCGGCTAGCTCGGTCTATGGTAGGCTGCCTTTCTGTCACGACAACTGATGATTGACGGACAGGCTCGCTTGCTCGTAGCGTAATTACACCACATTTCCACCCATCGCTTTAATTGCCCCTCTCCTTCAAAAAAAAAAACCAAAAGGCTCGCCAAGGTGAAAGCAGGAGACACTTTGAAGCCAAGATAAGACGGTGAAACAGTGTTGGGGCCATTTCTTGGCCATGAGCCAGTAAAGTGTGTGTCTACACACACATATATGCAGATTTAGTTTTTTTGAATCAGAATCATGCAGATATGCTGCCGCTGTCTGTCGCTCTGTGAGGTCATATTTCTGTGACTAATTAGCTTTCGAGACGGTCGTTTGCGAAACCATTGGCTCATTGATATTCCAGGCAGGCAGCATAAATTGGAAGTGTCTGCTTTTCTTATTTATTTATTTCGCCTTCGATTGGGTGTGTTTGTTTGCTTATTTATTTCATTTTTTAAATGTTTATTTATTTATTTTTTCCTTCGATGGCTTTGCTGGCTAATTGATATTCCATCTATTTGTTTTCCTTCGATAGGTGTGTTGGGTTTATTTATTGATTGATTTTCCCCCTTCGATGGCTTTGTTGGCATGTCAGAGAATCCTAGTCCTTAATTAGCATCCAGACATGCTCCTCTCCTGGACAGGGAGGTCACACCTGTGTGACTCGGCTCACGACAACATCATATGAAAGGCCCCCCCGATCCTATACATACAGTGTAATGAGGATCCAATTCTGGGCCTCCCTTTTCCCTGGGCCTGGGGACAACTGACCACTTTTAAGATTCTTGAATCTTATGTTGTCGGAAGCCCTGTTTCAAGTTGCAAAGTATTGCTGAAATGGCGGCCTGTTTTCTGAAATAGTCAGCCAACGGTCAACCCCCCCTAAAGCAACCAATCAATCCCCTTGCCAATTGGGCTTATTGGATCATATGCTCCCCCAGCCATCTATCCCCTTTCTTGGCAGCACAGCTAGCCTGGGGGATGAGCTCCACGGGGCTGAGGGTGGAGAGGCTTTGGTGCTTTATGGAGACCTGACTTGTCATTCTCTCAGGGAGGGGGAGGGGGGCGGGAAGGAATTTGAGAAATAACAGACACAATGTTCAATTTTTAAAAAGTGTGAGTAAATTGGAGACAGCTCGATTTCACATTTTACAAAGTCTTGTTGACAGGAAATGGTTCTATCTAGTGCGTGTTACCTGAGACCTTGTGTGTGTGTGTGTGTGTGTGTGTGTCTGTGCGTGTGTGTGTGTGTGTGTGTGTGTCTGTGCGTGTGTGCTGGTGCATTGCGTTTGGGTTTGTGCCGTGCCGGAGAAGGTGCCAAAGAGCATCCGTATCCCCCCTCCAAAGGCAGATTGTGCGTGGTATAGGCACAGCGGAGGCTACAGTACGCACTCAAAGCCCACGGCTCACAGATGGCCCTGCTCCGTCATCCTGGAGATACAGTCACCTTTACACACGTCCGCACACACACACACAGACACACACACACACACACACACACACACACACACACACACACACACACACACACACACACACACACACACACACACACACACACACACACACACACACGCGTACAGGTATATCTTTGTGTGGGTGGGTGTGCTTAGTCATGATCTCTCTCTCTCACACACACACACACACACACACACACACACACACACACACACACACACACACACACACACACACACACACACACACACACACACACACACACACACACACACACACACACACACATACACACACACACACACATACACACACACACACACACACACTTAGATGAAACGTTGGTGATCTTTCCAACTCTCTTTCATAAGAAGGCAGCCATCCATGAGAGCCAAGGATTATGACCCAGTAAT
>NC_085860.1:44807866-44812866 GCF_034702125.1 Engraulis encrasicolus | reverse complement strand
CAAGATCAGTCCTATATTTGTGTGTGGAAATGGAAGAGAAGAGTAGCAGTGTGTGTGTGTGTGTGTGTGTGTGTGTGTGTGTGTGTGTGTGTGTGTGTGTGTGTGTGTGTGTGTGTGTGTGTGTGTGTGTGTGTGTGTGTGTGTGTGTGTGTGTGTGTGTGTGTGTGTGTGTGTGTGTGTGTGCATTCATGTTTGTGTATCACATTTTCTTTTTTGCCAAGACCCTTCTTTGCACTTCCTGTGTTCACTGAGTGGTCATTTAATAAGCTAAAACTACACTTAGTAAGAAAAAATGCAAGGTTTCTCCTCCCTCTTTTTATATACCCATATAAAATACCCTAATACCCTAATATACCCTAATATCCCCATAGGTGTTTTGATGTTACCTTATCATGTTAAGAGCGGGAAAAAAGAGATTTCAGAAGTAGCCTATATGCCTTATAGGCATAAAGGAGGTGACACCTTTCCAGATGGTGCATCAATATGCATACATACAAATGTGCATACAAATATGCATACATACAAATGTACATACAAATGTGCATACAAATGTAAAAATGTAGTGCTACTAGGAATACTTGAAATTGATGGTGATGGTGCCGTAAATATTCATGAACAATTCTGAATACAGAACACAAATTTTGGATAATGAATGCCTAAAAATGTTGCACCCTGGACTTTTAATTCCAAGATTTCATAATGAACACCTAAAAATGTTTCCCATTAGACTCTTTAACAGTGCAGTCAGTCAGTGCAGAGAGGCTCCATCTCCATCCTGGCCAGTGTGTCAACCCCTCTCTCCCTTCATCTCCATCATCATGCTCCGTGTGTAGACACCCCCTTTCCCTGCCTCCCATCCATCTCACACTCTGACCTTTCCACCCTTCCCCCAAATCCTCTTGGGGGGTTTCACCTTCACCCCCTCTCTAACCACCACCCCCCTCTCTCTTCCCCCCTCTAACCTTCTCTCTCCCCCTCTCCCCTCCCCTCTCTTCCCCTCTCTCTTCCATTCGATCCCCCTCCCCCCTCTTCTCCTCTCTCCTATGTCCTCCTCTCCCCACCCCCTCTCTTCCATCTCTCCCCCTTTCTCCCCCTCTCTTTGGTTTATTAATCCATCCGACCCCTTTGCCCCCTCCATGCTGCCACCCTTCCTCCGTCTGTGTAACACGTTCACTTCCTTCCCTCCCATTGCCTCGCCACCTTGGACCTCCACCAGGTCAGGGGGTCGTCTGTGGTGGGCAACCCGCCCATTTTCTGGACTTCTTGCAATTTTCCGCTTCTTTCTCAAGGTCAAAGGCCCAAGGCATCATAACTAATGCAGAATCCTCCAGCTTCCCCCCTGCCCCCCCTCTTCCCCTATGTGTCAGTTTTTACATGTGAGTGCATGTCTTCATGAATATGTCTATGCTACGTATGTGTATGTTACCTGTCTTTCTGCATGAAATAGACCAGCAGCCTCTGAGTCAGAAAACAGAAGCCTTGATCAGAAAGAAAAAACATTTCTATAGATGTGAAGAACCCACTGGTGTTTTCCGATGCAGAGCAGGTTAAGCGTGCTGGATCCAGTGCTGTGCTAAGCCCCGGCTTAGGCCACATTTGCTTAAGCATTTGACAGCCGCTAATGTGCAGATAAGTTAATGGGATCACCTTGTTGCGCTAGGCAATCATAAATCACTAATGAGATTCTATCGCTCTTTGGGGACGTTTTTTTTTTTAATTCCGTGCCTTTAGTCTCTGTCTCTCTCTGTCTCCCCCACCCCGGGGAACTGAAATGTAATCTCTTGTTTCCAAAGGTGGAGGTTTGAGAAGGAGGAGATTGACTTCAAGCAGGCGGCCAGTAGCCAGTACCGTCTGGACGGGGGCAACCTGGTCATCAGTAACCCAGACAAGAGCCGGCACGTGGGCAACTACACCTGCGAGGCCTCCAACGACTACGGCACCATAGTCAGCAGGGGAGCCTCAGTCCAGTTCGGATGTGAGTGACCACAATAATAATATACCAGTGCCAATAATAAACCATGTGCCAATGATATACCGCCCCTTTCTAGGCTGCTTTTCCAGGAACATTGGTCCAGTTCAGATGTACGTGACCATAACGACCTTCCACAGAAACATGTCCATGAGTTGCAGTATGGTGGTTTTCTTATTTTCGTTAACCCTTACCAGCACAACCACTTAGTGCCCAAGTACTGTTTGGATGTAAGTGACCAGAGCAAGGTTATGCATCATGTGTAGAGATGTACAGGATCCAAGATCCGGTTCCGGATCCGGCAGGATAATAGGTTTTTTTCAGACTATCCGGATCCGGTTCCAGGATCCGGAATCCGGTAGCCGAGGCTTTTAATTCAAAATAGTTTGAGCCAACGTGATAGTAGTGTGAGTAGGCTATGTGTTTCAACCCTTTCGTAGGATCCGGTATCCGGTTCCGGATCCGGCAGGATCTTAAGCAGTGGATCCGGTATCCGGCAGGATCCTAAAAATCAGGATCCGGTGCATCTCTAATCATGTGTGTTACATTCGTTTGTTACATACCACACTAACACTAATATGCCACACTAGTCACACAAGTCTTTCCATGATGGGGTCCTTTTTTTTCTCGATAACCCAGGCCAGCCCAAGCACTTAGAGTTATAGTTAGAGTGTTAGATTGTACTTTATTGTCCCCAGGGGGGAAAATTGTCAACATAACATAGAGAACACAAGAAACATACAACCATAGAAAACATAAAACATGAAAAAACATAAAAACCTGTGCACTCTCTTCACATGGCATGTCTATCTGTCATTGAGCACTTACCGCATTTGAAAAGTGTCCTTGCAGTGCGGATGTAAATGTCTGTAACAAGGTTATGCATTGTGTCTTATACTGTATAACAATATAAAGTGCCGCTCGTATGACTCTATTCTATGGTGGTTTTTCTTTGTTATTTTTCGATTACCCTGACCGGCGCAAACACTTTCTTTGGACGTTGAATGGCCCTGACCAGAGACTGTTAATGGGAACTCATTTTTCAAATGTTAAGCGTTCCATAAGCGCTGTTGGTTTTGCTGTACTAAGGGCTTTCTTTACGGAGTGATGATGCGGCAGCTTCGCGGCTTCGCTGGGCTTACATGACCAAAGCCATTATTTTTTATCCAAGGACATTACATGCATGCATCCTCCTTCATCGCCTGAAGTTAAACCACTGAAGGACGAAAACGTCTGGTTTTCTGAACTACTGTCGTTTCTTTATCTTTCTGCTTCTCTTTCATCATTGTTCCTTCATCCCTGGTCATGCCCTTGTATTAAGTGCCTTATACCAGTGTTTCCCAACCTTTTTTGTCTTGCGTACCACCTAAGCATTTTTGTTGTGCCGTGAGTGACCCCAGTCAAGTTTTGTGTCGCTTTCTCTATCTCAATGTAACTAAGCTCCATACAGTTGTTAAAATTATATTGTTCCAAGTACCCCCTGCAGTGTCCTGAGTACCCTTAGTGGTACACGTACCCCTGGTTGGGAAACACTGCCTTATACGTACATGTATTAGATGTTTGATGTACAGCGATGCTGAATGGAGGTGAATCATCGCCACATTACTGCATTCAGGGTAGAAAATATGCCACCACATATTTGTTGGACAGAGTACTGTAGTGTAGAATTATGAAGTAGTGGCTGTAGTGAAATGAACGTACAACTGAAAGCCCTTTTCATCTCCCTCTCTTCCCTCTCTCCTCACACTGTGTTTTCATCACCTACATATATCAGGATACATGCCCCACAAAGAAGCAGGAGGCCGTTTGTGTTCATCACATATCACGACAGATAGTGAAATGTCATCTCTCATTTCATCTCCTTCACCCTCTCTTCATTCTCCTCCTGTACGTTTCTCTCAACTCTCTGTGTTCTTTTCTCTTTGTTGTTGTTCCCCTCTCCAGTCCTGGACCTGTTTGCCACGGAGGAGCGAGAGGCTGTGTTTGTGAAGGAGGGACAGGGGGCAGTGCTGCTCTGTGCCCCGCCTCCGCACTATCCAGGTAATGTTGAATTCATTCATTCGAGCCAATGTTCATCTGCACAAGGGAGGTTATGTTTTTACTTTAATGTGTTGAATTGTTTTATGTTTTCTGAACAGCCTGAAAACCATATTTGAAGTTTAGAGTCCGTCTAAGGATAGATTTTGCGCAAAACTGTCAACACGCGCTGAGCAAGTTGTTTGGAGGGGGTTGTGAGATGGCGAGATGGAATGACTTCTTGCTGAACTTTTTCATGCTCTGATAGATACCTTGAAAATAAAAAAACTGAATATGGTGGAATATGGCTGTACTGAATTGGCTGCATGATCATAGGTCAGGTTTGTTGACCATGGTCTTGATCAACCATCTGAAAGCTACACCATCTGTAAGCCAACCAGGGTCATGATGGATGCAATAGATGTTTCTGTTTCCCTGAAAGCAATAAGAGGAGTGGGCAAAGCAGCAGGGGAAACACCGACAGAGAAGGCTGGGCTCTGCTTTAAGCCGATCTAGAGGGCAAGCACAATACCAGGCAGGCAAACCCACTCCCACTGTCTGGCAGTAATTAGATTTCTATAAATACGCTCATATCATCTCGGAGGAGCTCTGCAGACTCTATGGCTCATTATCTGTGTTATTACATTTTGGAGACGCAGACTGAATCATCTTCATAAAATGGGGCCAGGCAGCATAGGGGCGATCTGCCACGCAACACACTTCCCCGGGTCATTTCCAGGCTCATTTGTGAGGTCTGTTCTCTATCTTCTTTTACTATCTTCTTTCTTTCTTACCCACTTTCTTGCTTCCCCACTTTCTTTCTTTCTTTCTTTCTTTCTTTCTTTCTTTCTTTCTTTCTTTCTTTCTTTCTTTCTTTCTTTCTTTCTTTCTTTCTTTCTTTCTTTCTTTCTTTCTTTCCGTCAGTCTAACCGTCATTCCTTTCTTTCCCTCTTTCTTCTCTTCCAGATGATCTCTCCTACCGCTGGATGCTCAATGAGTTCCCCATCTTCATCCC
>NC_085860.1:44762866-44802866 GCF_034702125.1 Engraulis encrasicolus | reverse complement strand
AGGATGCCGGGACCTACATCTGTGACGCCATCAACTCCAAGAGGAACGACTCACACAGGGCAAAGATCAACGTGGAGGGTAAGGTCACTCACTTGCTGTCACACAGGTCACACACTCTGATGTCACATCTCACACTCTGACATGGACATGGTATGAAAAGAGTGACATGAAAAAAAAAATCATGTCGCGTCTTTGATGAAAATATTCAGCTGGTGATGATCAGAAGTATAAAAAATATATTACAAATGGCCTAATAATAGTAAAGAAGTAATAAAGTAGTAGGCAGAACAGTTATAATAATAACGTTTTTAAAAAAACATAATCATGATTGACCATATCAACATGATAACGTTCATTAGAATTAATGTGGTTTGTTTTAAGAAATCAGTTATGTTGCCTAAATGACAATGTCATCAGTGATGACAGACAGACCTTTTAGCAGGTGTGTCAGAGACGGTTTAAATGTAGAATTAAAGAATCTTTGGGTGTGTTCAGGTCAAAATGGGTTAAAAATCATACTGTGTACAGTGTGTTCTAAATAAAGATGTTTTCAACACACCAGCAAGGCCAGGGTGAAAGCAAGATTGTACTGTAACTGCAAAGGCCTACGCTGTATAATGTAAACAAAGAGCACAGCCTGACTGCCTGTCTGGGGGAGGTTTGAGTGATACGCTTGTCAGAAGTACTGTATGTAGATCAATGGCTGGTAGGCACAGCAGCACAGCACCAACTTTCACTTTATTGTTTGTGTGTGCTGCTGTTTTTTCTTTTTGTTTGTACTCTGGAGTGTAACCATAGCGATGCAGTGAATGGGAGACTGCCGAAGGTTTTCTACGAAGATACGCCTTGTAAGTTTTTCACTGCTATAAGTGAAAGCGTGAAAGCCGAAAGCCTTGACAAGCTGATTGTGCATTCTGTACAGAAACTGCACACTGAAAAAAAAAAAAACGTGAATAGTAGTGACAGTTTCATTGACATATTTCATATTGAAAATGAGCTTCAAATGAGAATGAGCTTTTGCATCGACTCTCAATAGCTTTCTACATATGGAACATGAGCAATTTTCTGAAATGAGGTGGAGTGTTCCTTTAATTTGGGAATATAGTAAGTCCTGACGTGTGGACCACTCTGCAAGCAAGATTTATTAACTTAAAACTTTTCGGTCCCAGCTCTACATCAGGTTGGTTTCTTGACAGGTGGCAGGGGAACGTCTTTCATCCCAATGTTCTGAGTGAGAGAAGCTTGTGATGGATGTCTCACTTCCAGGCAGAGGTGTCAAAAGTAAAAGTAAAAGTAAATAAATGGTGTAAGTACAACACATGATCTTACATACGGTAGATGTTACACCATTTACACCATTGTACTTAATGAAGTAGAGAAACTGTGTTGAAACAGTAGTGTTGTTACTGAAAAACACAAAAAACCTAGCAAGAACCCATCACAATCTCGAATCGACTGATCGTAAAACTAGTACACAGGTCTACTGGTTACTCAGATAATTTACCTGTGTTGGAAGGAAACTGTGTTTTTTTTCTTACTTTAACTTTAACTTTTGACACCTCTGCTGCTCTCCTGTTCTCCAGCTGCCCTGGAAGCATTTCTGCCGACGCCAGGGAATTTTTTTTTGCCAGTGTAGCCTCCCTCTCTCTCTCTCTCTCTCTCTCTCTCTCTCTCTCTCTCTCTCTCTCTCTCTCTCTCTAGTGATAGTGATGTTGGCTATGATTGTCGCCGATTGTAAGTCGTTTTGGTTAAAAAGTGTCTGCCAAATGCAGTGTAATGTGATATAATCTACTGTAGTCATCTTTCTTCATCATTTACCTCAGTCTTTACCCTATGTTCCACACCTGCCTCTGCATCTGCCTTTACCTCTATTTGGATTTCTACATCTGCCTTGTCCGCCTTGTCTACCCCTTTCTTCACCTCTATTCCCACCCTCTTCTCTTTCTCTCTACCTCCATCCCCCTCTCTCTACTGCCACCTCTTTTTCTACTATATTAGCTTTTACCTGTATTCCTGCCTCAGCCTAAAGCTACATTCATATACGTTACTTTCTTCTTGCTCTCTCGCCTACTCACTACTCACTCATGGAACGTCTGCTAAACGTTCACGCGGGTTTATCTGCCAATGCAAAAGCAAGACATACTATCAGTTATCCGAACTCTGCATTCCAATCGGCTATTCGCTTACACGCCTCGCTGGAAGTTAAAATATTTTGAACTCGGAGTCTGCCCACATCTTATCGCTTGTACTCTCTTCGCCTCCTCGCCTTGCTGGAACACACAGACATTCTATTGACTTCAATCACTGAGCGAGTAACTAGTAGCGATGCGTGGGTGAACCTAGCTTTATTCTAAACTCTACAACTGCCTCTTCCTCTCTTCTAGCGGCGCCTGAGTGGATGGAGCAGATAGTGAGTGTGGAGCGGGACATCGGCAGCGCCTACACCATGACCTGCGAGGCCAGCGGGAAGCCCAGGCCACACGTCCACTGGCTGAAGAACGGACATCCGGTAAGGCTGCCCACTCAACAGATCCTCCTTACAGTGCCCCTCCACAATGAATGCAGCCAACACAAACATCCTCCCACACACTTGGGGAAGGAACGTTCTCACTAGACCAGCCTCACCCCTGACTCTCCCCAAAATTCTGCAGCCAGCAGAACTGTACGCCCACACATATCCCACTGAGTGTTGTGCACCAACAACTTGTCCACCTCACGCACCCCCCCCCCCATCACACCCCCCACCCCCCACCCGAGATGTTTGGCCATGGCCAATGAAAAGGGTTCTGGAATGGGCCATTCCCTTAAAAAAACACCCAGTGATTTTCAAACTGACTGGACCACCCCTGGAAGCTGAACAGGGCTTTTACATATCACTTCTCCTTTATGGGTGGCCCTGCTCCCCCACCTTCTTACCTGCGCAGTTTGTGTTCAATAGGAATAATATCCACCCGGGGCGGGCATTTTTGCACCCTGTCAAGCACCCCCTCCATCACATCCTCTGTGGCACCCACATCGTTCATAATCCTACAACCTTTGAACCCTGTCTTCCAGCAAACTACCCCCCCACCTACCAACACCACCACCACCACCACCACCTCTCTCAGCCCCCCAACCTCCCCTTCCTGGGGTGTCCATACAGTCTTCCCCAATCCCTTGCACCCTTTTGCACCCTTGTATTTCACACCCTCCACCTCCCCTCTCCAAAGAACACTTTGAACAAAACAAACAAAAACGGCAACAACAAGTGGTTACGCAAAATGCCACCTAAGCCTCGGCTTTGACAGCTCGCTGGCACACGGCGTGGCAAGAGAAGCAGGGCACGGTGTCAAAGGAACGCTATGTCTTGATCCTCACAGGATGCCAGCCTTTGGGTTACGTAATGGGTCCTGGCAACGGCTAGACTGGAGGGGGGGGGGGGGGGGGGGGTAAATGAAGGGCAACACCAAGTATACGCTGCATGCATGCGTAAGTAGTTGGGAACAGAGCGTGGCTGTATCACCATCTCACAAAGGAGGTGAAAGGGAGCACCTCCAGAAAGGGAAAACCCTCCCTGGGTCTCCCTCCAGTCTTCTATTGAAGTCCCCATTCATCCTTTCTGACACATACACATGCATACGCACAGAAACACACTGGCTTTATGTCACAAGTTTTTATCCCCCCCCCTTTTTTATCCAGCGTTGTTTCTTTACATAACCAATGCAAAACTGAAATGAAGTTATGTGGGAATCAGTGTGAGAATCTTTTCTTGAAACACTTGTTTTCTGGTTCTGTCTCACAGTTTGGCAAGCACAACCCCACATTCACCAAGCTGACCTTCGACGACTCCGGGATGTACCAGTGCGTCGCCGAGAACCGCCACGGCGTCATCTATGCCAACGCGGAGCTGCGAGTGTTTGGTGAGCGTGAGAGAGCATGTGTCCTCTCAGTAGGTGTTGTGTTGTTTGTCATCGTCTTATTAGAGACGGCTCGGGTTTGCGATTGTGAGGCGATTGCAATGCCCACTGTTGCATCGCGTGCTTCCCATCCTGGTCGCTGGCACGAGCCCAGTGTTTCCCAACATTTTTTGTCTCGCGTACCCCCTAAGCCTCTTAGTTGTGCCATGAGTACCCCCTAATTCATGTTCTATATCGCTTCCTCTGTCCTGATGTGACTGCTCCATATATTTGTTATAATAATAACATTTTTCCAAGTACCCCCTGCAGTGTGCTCGCGTACCCCTAGTGGTACACGTACCCCTGGTTGGGAAACACTGCACTAGCCCACTGAACCGCAGCCATCCCAGGATCTCATTTGGCGGAGAGGCACACAGAATTCTAATGGCTCTCCTCGCCTTTTGTTTCTCGACCGTGCTCAGAGGAGCGTAATTGAAATTTGGTTGCACTTCAATGGAAATAATTACAGTAGAAAAGGTTGCAAGCCAGACGACGACAACCCCACTGACATCAGCCAAGTCAGTTGACTTAGAGGCCGCAAGCTTTTAGTAATTGCTAGCGATTAGGCTGTACGAATTACATTATTGTACAGCGTTAATTATCAACGTCTGTCGAATATAAACAGGATTAAGTGTCATGTTTTATTTTGATATTAGCACCAACGTGCGACAGTATTTCATTAGGTTTGTTTGAAAGGGGTCTTTTATGCAGACACAGTCTGCCGTTCAGTCTGGTGATAGCCGTAGAACCACATCTAAACGACCTTGATGAATGGATCAAACACATGAAACAGATTGAATATAATACCGTCTGTGAATATGAATTCATGCATAACCACGGAAATAACTGTACAGTCAGTAGCAGCGCATGTGCCGACTGTCTGCTTCATTCCACCACACCACACCAAGGGGGAATTTAGTGGAAAGTTAATCAGCTTTTAACAGGCTTTAGGTCTAGCGCAGATTAGCGCAAATCCTTCAGCCATGCAATTGGCGACATCTGATACTGAGTGAGTGAGTGCTCTGCGAAAAAAAGTGCATGCAAGCGTGTTTTCCAGCCCTCTTACTGGCCCCCTGCGTGTCAGGCCTTTTAACGTGTTACATATGTGTGCTTTGCGAGCAACGGCGATGAGAGAGGGTTTTTTTGGCTGATGAGCATCTGTTGTTGTTGTTGCTTTCTCTGTGTCATCCACCCACCCACACATGCAGCGAGCAGCCCTGCGTTCGAGCACAGCCCGGTGAAGAGGAGGATCCTGGGGGCCCGTAACGGGCGCGTGCTGATCGAGTGCAGGCCCCGCGCGGCCCCCAAGCCCAGCTTCTCCTGGAGCAAGGGGACGGAGCTGCTCTCCAATTCTTCCAGGTCAGGAGGTCACCCAGGGACTAAGCACGCCGCCTTATGTCATCGTCACTGCCTTTTTAGGGGAGGGTGGGGGGGTTAGTTGTTTGGGTGACCGTGTGTGTGTGTGTGTGTGTGTGTGTGTGCGCGCGTGCGTGCATGCGTCCGTGTGTGTGCGTGTGTGTGTCTGTGCACGTGTGTGTGTTGGTGGGGTGGGGGTGGTAAGTCAGATAATGTATGTATCAATGTCTGGGCAGTGAGATTTCCTATTTCTGCCCCGCTTGTTTTCACAACCAGATGATTAAAAGAGTGTACTCAGATTGCTCATGATATTGAATAAATATTTCTATTCAAGTATAAATATTTGATTAATTAATTCCAACATATAAATAATTAATCAGGCCATGTGTGTCAATTCCATAATTTCCATGCTCACACACATGCACGGACACACACACACACACACACACACACACACACACACACACACACAAACACACACACACACACACACACACACACACACACACACACACACACACACACACACACACACACACACACACACACACACACACACACACACACACACACACACACACACACACACACACACACACACACACACACACGTACGCCTGTCCTTAGAGACAATGCAATGCTAATCTCATGTTCCAAAAGCCACTGGGGTGGTGTCAAGGGACATATGGGCTCTGCTCTGGCCCACACCAAGATCCCTGAGCCCTGCGCACACACACGCACACACACACAGTACATACGTACACACACACACACACACACACACACACACACACACACACACACACACACACACACACACACACACACACACACACACACACACACACACACACACACAGTACATGCGTACACACACACACACACACACACACACACACACACACACACACACACACACACACACACACACACGTGCGGGCGCACACACACACACGTGCGCGCGCGCGCACACACACACACACACACACACATGCACGTGCACAATTACGTCTCCAGTAACAGTGTTGGGACACAGGCCAACTCAGAGCCATCTGTATGCTTTATTTACATGGACAACATGAAACAGGGATCTTCACTGAGCACCAATGCCCTCTAAGTAATAGTGATAATTACACTGATAGACAGATGAAAAGATGAAGAAACATCAAAGCATGACTGGGAATTTATCAGCTGTAAAATAATATTTCCACAATGATTTCAATGGTTCTTTAATTAACAGTTAACAAGTACTGTACATCTAAAATGTTTTTGCCAGCCTCTATGGAAGGGGTGGGAAACCTATGTCTCGAGGGTCGTTTACATTTGCAATACAATTACGTTATATTTCAGAGGACCTAGAGAATATGGGATCTGTTGTAAAGGTGGCCACGTAAAATATACTGTACACCTGAAGTGCTAGGGGAAATCCTGGTGTGTGTTCACAGCGTGGCCCTTGGAGGACGTTTACGGCCCTTGGAAGAATTTCAAGTGGCTCCTTGAATGAAAATGGTTCCCCACCTCTGCTCTATGGACTAAAACTACACTGAGTACTAGGTCTGGATGATAGGAGCACCGTTCTGTGTAGTTGAGAGACAATTTTGTATTCAACCATTTGGATGACTGAAGAGTAGTATACAGTAGTAGTAGAACTTTATTGTCTCCATGAGGCAATTGTGTTTGCAGTACAAATGCTGGTACCAGATATAAGACACAGACAGGCATAACAGACAGCAGCAAACAGCAATAAACCCTCCAAAAAACATAGCCTAACATTATTACTCATAGCACACGCTACACACCAAGGCTGGATGACTTCTGGTTAATAGTTCACCTCGTTTAGTGCTTTGATAGCTTGAGGGAAAGCAACTGTAAATTGTAAGTAACTGTAATCTGGAAAGTATACTACTTTTGCAGAAATGGTGAATGTGTTTCTTCTCAGGATGTTCATTTGGGAAGATGGCACCCTGGAGATTAATGACATTACCAAAGCAGATGAGGGGAGCTACACTTGCTTTGCGGAGAACGACAGAGGGAAAGGAAACAGCACGGGCACCCTCCTCGTCACAGGTGTGTATATAAGAGACACTAGGCCGTTTTTAGTTGCTTGTTTTGTTTTTACACAGCTCCCCCTACACAGCTCCCCCAAGCATTCACTGGCACATGTTCAGCAGTCACTTAACTGTCAAGTAACAGACCTTAAATCCTCCTCGTCAACCACTTTAAGCAACAGTTTCTAAGAGATGTCTTAACATTTCAACATTGCCATATGAAAATCCACCATGTACTGTCTCAGCCACCTTTATCTTCTTAACTAAGCACAGTGTTTTTTTTAAACCCATGACAGAGTTATATGAAGTGGAAGTAGAAGTACTTTTACAGATGTAATTACAACACTCATAGTGTGATATTACAAAGTTGAATCCATGTACCGGTAATATCACATCACTAGTGTTGTAATTACATTTGTGCGAGTTCTTCTACTTCTACTTTATTCAACTCTGGGGTGCATTTCTGGAAAGCGTAGTTGTTCGTAGTTAGCAACTTCGGTAGTTACCAATGGGAAGTTGCATTGCAACCAACAAAGTAGCTAACATAGTTAGCAACTACGCTTTCCAGAAATGCACCCCTGATTTGTGATGCAGAATGATAAGTTCCTTGCACACTGCCCCCGCATACACCAACAATAACTCCCACCAACACGACATATCAGTGAGGTCAGTGTGCAGATCATTTGTTTGTCTTTTGTGTGGGTTGTTGTTGTGTATGGCTGAAAGAGTGGAGTAGAGAACATCAAACCCACTGATAGCATGTGATGCTTGCATTTTGAGTCATTTGAACATGTGGGCAGTCATGGGTAAGCGGTTAGGGCGTCAGACTTGTAGCCCAAATGTTGCCGGTTCGACTCTCGACCCGCCAGGTTGGTGAGGCGAGTAGTTGACCAGTGCTCTTCCCCATCCTCCTCCATGACTGAGGTACCCTGAGCATGGTACCGTCCCGCCGCACTGCTCCCTTGGGGCGCCATTGGGGGCTGCCGCACAGTTTCACAGTTGAGGCATAAATGCAATCTTGTTGTGTGCAGTGTGCAGTGAGCACTTGTGTGCTGTGGAGTGCTGTGTCACAATGGGAGTTGGAGTTAAAAAAAAAAAAAAAAAGTGTCACAGGCAGCACAGGTAGAGCCAGTGGGAGTGTGGAGGAAAGAAAGAAACCAAGTGGGAGTGTGGATGATAGAGGCAGTGTGGATGAAAGAAAGGAACAAAAACCTGATCATCATTTGCAGCTGCTTCCACACTGCTTCTTTTATGCTTTTATCATCTTTTATTTCAATCTATTGTTCATTTGTCATGGCCCCCATCCCCTCCCCTGTAGTGGAAGGCTTCATGTGTGTGTAGGGTGGCCGCGACTCTTCACAGACATCGTTGGGCTACCGCGCGCCTAATGAAATGTGGTTGACATGGTAACCAACCAAGTAGGAATGTCAACAGCTGTTTATGGCCGCGTAATAGATGGGTGAAGCAAATTGGTGGAGATGGCTAGAGTGATTACATCTGAAGAGGGCCCCCCCATCCGCAGTAATTCAATTTTTGCCCGTTTGTGCTGGTCAAGTGTGCTTATCACATTTAAAATGCAAAGGGCTTCCTATCAGATGAGCTGCTGCTTCACAATCAGATTGCGTCTCTGCTTCTGTCTGTGTCTCTGTTTGTGAGTTTGTTTTTTGTGGTGGTCTGGTGTGCTTTATTGCCACATGTGATGAAAGGTTTAGGGTTTAATAGTTGTGTGTAACGATGTAAGCGTATAATACAGGTGCTGGAGTCATGGGTTGACGTGATCGTTAAAAGGAGGTTGTCTGTTCATTTTTGCTCCATTTTATCATCCTTTAATTCAGTTTTTCCCACATGTAATATTTTCAGCTACATGGTCTTTGTTAGCACTTTGAGCAATACAAAGTAGGTACAGCCAAAAAAACAAAAAAAAACAATGCAGCGCCTGAAAACCAATAACTGGGCCCATTTTTTGGACAATATTGTGGGTTTGTTTGTTTTTAAGGTATTAAAGCGGTGCACAAAGCAGACTCTCATGGGCATGTGTGTGCCAGCCGAGTTAGTATCCAGACTCCCTGTGGTCATGGATTAAGCCTCGCCACAGCATATCTGTGCCTGCTCCTCTTTGAGATAGCGGATCCCGCTGTGTGCAATGACCAGCTCTCTCATACCCTCTGGTGGTGAAAGTGACTTACTGCTGTTACCGAACCCTGAGGCTTGCTCAGTGACTTTGTATCACACTTTATTCATTACTCGATAGAGTCCATACAGACTTAAATAGAGTGTTTGTGAGCATGTATGTGCTGGTTAGTACATGCGTATAAGCGGCTTACCGCTGTTAAATCCTACTAGCACAATAGCAATTCCTGTGTGTATATTTACAGCATTCACACCTCTGAATACCACTCAACAACACTAAAATCTAATATGCCTGCTTTCCCCTAGATGCCACCAAGATCACGCTGGCCCCGTCCAACGCAGACGTGACGGTGGGGGAGGGCGTTCGGATGCAGTGTGCCGCCTCGCATGACACCACGCTTGACATCACCTTCATCTGGTCTCTGGATGGCCGGGCCATTGACTTTGATAGGGAGCGCGAGCATTACCAACGAGTGGTAAGTAGAGCTCGACCCTCCCCAGCAGATGCTGTACGTGAGCACAGGATATTAAATGCAGAGGGACTTCTGGATATAAACAGTATGTATTGTACAACTGCACAGTACTTACATTTCAGTATGCAGCTGAGAAATATCATTGAAGGGTAAATACATTTCACAAAGGTTATTGGTCTAATTTATATGTTCCATATGTGATTCATATACTATGTATGGATGCCTGTATGTATTGTACTTTTGCACCAGTGTGAAATATGGTGGGAGGGTACATGCATTTTGCATAGGTCATTTGCACTGGTAATCTATCTAATAATTGTTGGCTACGTACTTTGTAGTCCATACACACTATGTACTATGTACGTACATCATTATGCAGCTTTGACTTATGACTAGAGCGTAAAAACATTTCACAAGGTTATCAGTCTAATTGGTTAGTATGTAGTCCATTATGGTGATATTGAATCCTTCCTTGTGCACGTAGCAGTATCGGCTTTGGCCTTTTAGTGACATTCAGTGGAGGTCATACATCACTGTAAATTAGTGTGCAGTAAGTGGGAATCATTTGGAGGCAGCAGACCATAGAGCAAAAGAAATGTATAATGTAGAAATAGGAGCGTATTGTATTGTAGTTGTGTACTTTTACTTTGACCACCATGGGGCAGTCATTTGTCATGTTCTATCCCCAGCCTGCTCTGCTTTTAGCTATATTTATTTATTTAGCCTACTTGCTTATTTATTTGTTTATTTATTTATTTTACGTGCCAGGACAATTTATGCGTGCAGAAAATTCCTGCACTCAGATCTCGTTGCCGAGGCCATTGGCAGTCCATTAACGTATAGACACTACGGGCTCCGATGATTAATGATAGCTACAGCCGCTGATGCCTTCCTCTGATTTCCCCATCTGATGCTCTCCCTCTCCCGCTCCCGCTCTCCGTAAATCAGTCACGCCAAGCCCAGCTGTACGTACGAATGAATGCTCATTCCCATTCCTTTGCTTTTTATTCCTCCGTTCCTTGCTCCTCTCCTCTCCTTCATTCCTTCACTCCGCCACCACTCCCGTCGCCCCCTAATTCACTTTAGCAGATCGATGATTGACGACTGGCCCTTAGCAGGCTCCATTCATGTCGAGCGCTGGAGTCGGAGGCCTGCTTCCCTTTCACCACAAGGACTTTATGTGCCACTTAATATTATTTGTGTGGCACCAGTGGCCTGCATGAGTTACGACGCACCTAAAAATAGCATTTCCTTTCAACAGTAGCCCTTTCAATTTTTTTATTTTATTCATTATTATTTTTTGTCGCTAACCCCTCTCCCAGACATAAATAATCGGGAAGCCAGGGATGTAAACCAGCGTGGTGCATATGAAATTATAGAGCCCTGTGTCAGTCATCAAGTATTAGTTGGTGCCTGTTGTTGGACTGGGTGTTTAGGTGTGTGAGGGTGGGAGGAGTGACTGGAGTGAGAGGAGAGGAGAGAAGAGAGAGGAAAGGAGAGGAGAGGAGAGGAGAGGAGAGGAGAGGAGAGGAGAGAAGAGAGAGGAAAGGAGAGGAGAGGAGAGGAGAGGAGAGGAGAGGAGAGGATGGGCTGGTGTAGTAGAATAGCCTGGCACTAGTCCAGAGCTCTCAGTGGCTCCTCAAATGGGAAACAACACTGAGTCTGGGAAAAAGGAGGAAAGTTTGTCTAAGGGGGTCAGCAAAGGTCAGCCTACCTCATGGATTTGCACCGTCAGATATGAACGCGGTCTTTTGCTTGGCAGAGTGGGGAGTCTCGAAACATTTTGATGAATCGGCTCAAAGCAACGCCTAAAGATAACATTGTGTGAAACTGTGAAATTAGATGTGCCCCCACTCTGAAATTAAGTGCCTGGGTTTTTCGCAGACTTTCGTTTGAATGAAGTGCTTGCAAGGGGAGTGATCCACATCAAGGCCTGCTGTTTGATTACCGTGTGCATTGACCGAGAAGATTATTACATGCAGAATTTCTAGTAGCTCTTGTTCCATCAGCAAAAGTTCCCGGTCTCGGATTAAGATACAGACACAGTCGCTGTAATAATAATCTTTATCAACAGAGCTTAATAACTGATAAACCATTGTCTGTGAGATTAATAAAAGTGAAAAGCTCACACAACATAACTTGACCTGATGAAGACCTGATGAAAAAATCTGTTAAATAAAATCAAACTCCAAATAAGATCCTCGGAGCAGCAGCATGCTTTATAAACCGTGGAACTTTCACCTTCACCTGCAAAATATTAGATGTGCTTGTACTCTCAACTTCAATAAGTTCACACAGCATATCAAAGTGGATAACTTTTCATGGGAACATATAGTACTATTTTTGTGCGTGCATCAAAAGCTCTAGAACAGGGGTGTCAAACATAAGGCCCGGGGACCGGATGCGGCCCGCCAGATGGTTCAGTCTGGCCCCAGACTTGTACCGAAAAATAAAACTACAGAGTTTATACGTTTTTTTCAGGACATGAGAGCAATTTTTGCTCGTTATTTACAGTTAATGCTCCTGATAAACCCGCTGTCATCCACCTGGTGAGGATTGACTGCAATGTGATTCCGATTAGAATCAGAAATTTGTGATATTTTATAATTATGTTACTGGTACGGCCCACATATGATCAAATTGGCTGTATGTGGGCCATGAACCGAAACAAGTTTGACAGCCCTGCTCTAGAAGTATACATCATACACAGTGGTCTGGTTTACATGAGACATTTCATTCCGAAAGAACGCCTTTTAATTCTGAATAAAGCTTAAGTCCGCTTTGAGAACGTCATATGAATACCTCATAATTCGGAATTAAATGAAAGTGTAATGCAAACTCGATGGAACTATTTAATTCTGAATTATTAATTGGGAACGAAAAACGTCAACGTAAACGTGGGCAGTGATCTCTTGTCATCTCTCAGAGGGGGGATTGCTGGATGGATCTTTATCCAGCCTGCCACAGTTATTCACCGCATGTGCTTCATGAACTGATTGGACTAGCTGCTGGAGGTCTGATTAAGTTTAAGGTCATGGTGTCGTCAAGGTCACACATGTAATGTTGTTTTGCATGTCCCATATGCGTCTCATGCATCCTCAGGGACATCCAGTGACATCGACATGGCTACTCATTAGAAATGCAGCATGACAATGATGAGCTACTCAGGGTCATAAAGGTCGAGAGGTCACAAGGTCAGGGGTGGCGGTCACAATCTGGACAGGAGGAATGATGCCATGGCAAATTAATTTGACATTTGATGTCGAGCCTTTGATGTCATTGGTACAGCGTCGATATTTTTTTTTTTTGAGTGCAACTTGTGCAAGCTGTGGACGTGTTCCAATATGCTCATGGCATAACGCAAAAGACAGACAAAAAAATAACAAACATATAATCAAACTTGAACATGGTGAAATTATTTCACACAAGTTAGGATGATGTAATAGCTTGTGGATTGGTCGTGTTGCTTTTCTTTTCAGCCATGACATTGTAAACAGCTTTTTGTGTTTTGCTGCTTATCCGCCATTTTCTTTTGCATTCTCGTCTGGTCAGGAGGGAGACTCCAGTGGAGAGATGCAGATCAAGAACACCCAGCTGAAGCACGCCGGCCGCTACACCTGCACTGCCCAGACGCCAGTGGACAACGTCACCGCCTCCGCAGACCTGGTCGTCAGAGGTGAGTGCTTGCCTGTCAAGTAAGTCAGAAGAGTTACACGGAGCATGAAGACGTTTCACTTTTCATCCAAAAGGCTTTCATCTGCCGAGAACTGAGGAAGCATTAGGAAAAAAAAAGGTAAAACGTCTTTGAACTGAAAGAGAAGTCTAGTTGCCTAACTCTTAACTCCTTTTGACTACCATAACTATTTTGACTACCATGACTTGAGTGAATGAGAAAATGAACTGACATCTGGAAGAGTAAACAGAGGTGTGCACATGCACCAATAAACTGTAGATAGATACAGTACCTTTCTAACTTTTCCATCTTACCTGTACCATTAATTGCGTCCAATAACTAGATTTGATGGATTTAACTGCCGGACTAAATAGGGGGCCCCGTCTCTCTCCACTGTTTGCCTCTTAAGGCCAGCAGGCTGTCCACATCTTAATTCGGTCTCGTTTCTGTCGACAGCCTAGCTGGTGGGTTTGACAGAAGTAGGCGGTAGCAGTGGCAGGATTGGCATCATTAACTGTGCCAGTCATCATGGCCGTCCTCGTAAATCCAGTAGCAGCAGCAGCAGCAGCAGCAGCAGGAGTAATGCAGAGTGGAGTGTGGCGTTGGCAGCGCCTGCTGCTCCCCCTCTTAAGGTCTGATAGAACCCTGATGGAATGGTGCTGGCGATGTGAAATGAGGAGGTTTTATTTAGAACGGATGTGTAAGGAAGTGCCAACGAGCAGCTGATGGCCTGAGTGTGCCAGCAAAGAGGGCCAGGCGAGGAGCAGAGGGAGGACGAGGAGGAAGAGGAGCAGGTTGAGGAGGAGGAGGAGGAGGAAGAGAAGGTCTTACATGTGGACGCTCAGATGGGCGTGGGGGGGATGGGGGTGCCTGGTGCAGCGTGCTATGGCATCCATCCATATATGGGCTTGCACCCCCATGGGGCCCGGGCTGGAGTCCGGCCTGGGTCATTTGCCAGCCCTACCCCATCTCTCTCTCTCTCTCTCTCTCCCACTCATTTCCTGTTTCCATTTTACACTGCCCTGTGTCAATGAAGTTAAAATGCTGAAATGATGAGAAGGAGGGTGTGTGTAGCGTCAGCAGAAAAAAGCTCTAGTATACTTCACTGTGTCTATGCATTAGTGTTGCGTAATGCAATTTATGATAGGCATCGGTATCTCTCAGTGTGCTTTCTCAGGTTTTATATTGACATGCATTATTTACATTGAGAATGTACAACGCAAGCTCATTTGCCCCCTCAGAATCAATACATGATCTCTACTCTCTTTACTTTATTTACACTACTGTTCTAAACAACCACTCTTACGTGCCAAATTAGCCTGAAATTCTAAAACCAACTGACAACTTTTCTATGGGGCACATGCAGTAATACGGGTTTGAATTCAACCTGGATATTGAGCTTGTTCTGGCTATGGGCAATATGCTTCGTTGGGAGCTTGCAGAAGCTGTGAAGTCTGTACTGTACTGTATGCTCCATAAGGCCCTGTCTGTCGGTGCTTGACGTACAGGCCTGCATCATCCTTAAATCTATCAGCCAGACTGTACTTCAGCTCCCTCTACAGGCCATCACAAGCTTACCACCACTGCACTCCGGGGACGGATGGGAAGCACACCCCACCCATGGTCACACCTAACCGCAGTTACACGCACACACACGCACGCACGCACACGCACATACGCACGCACACACACACACACACACACACGGTCAATTGTACATTCACACTTACTCTCACGCAAGTGGGTTAATCAATTATGTTTTTTTGGGCTCAGATATCAGGTGGTACAATCACAGCAAACGTCCATAAATGTTTCAGTAATTTGTATTTAATGTAGTGCAATGAATATTTGTCAAAGATGATCCACTAAAACAAAATAATGTAATTTAATCCATACAACAGTGGCATTAGCTGTAGTTGTACCACCCTGACGTGTGCTACTGCTAAAGCGTCATTGACCCAGGTAATGAAACTGATATGCAATTCTGCAGCGGTTTTAAAGTGGCACACCAGCATGTCAAATCTCTGTGCATATCCACTGCGGTTTGTTCACGACTAGCCACGTTGGTCTGAAGAAAAGGAGGGAAATATAAAATGCTGAACTTGTCGAAATTGGACCCATGTAGATTATTCTTTTGGCGTTGGCAGTCAGTCTGTGTGTGTTACCTGGATTTTTTTTCTTCTTTTTTCCAACACACTGCAAGCATTGGTAAGCAAAAGAAGAAGTCCTGTTGTCCACCCTCCTTTCCCAGGAAAAGGTTATTGTTCGCCCACAGAAGCACAAGCTCTTTTGCCTGGGTGCCAAATGGGATTTTTTATTTTTCATACTGCGTTTTGTTTTTCTGGCCAGCTGGGTGACGCACGAGTCTCTCCGGGTTGCAAATGGGACACGGCGCGGTGCTGTGCCAGTGCCCACAGTCCCCACAGTCGAGCCCAGAGCCACCAAGAACCAGGACCATTTTTGTGTATAAAAGCAACACCATTAAATTCAGTTACCGTCTGCTCGTTGTCGAAGGGCGCCAGCCTACTCGGCAATGACATATCGGCCTTTATGGGGGAAAGTAAGAGATGGTTTTCCTAAAACCAACGTCCGCAGCCACATCCCAGACAGGCCGGAATTAAGCATAAGCCATAAGTACATATCTTTAGACGTCATGTAATATGTAATAGCTCTATTCTCTTTCCCGGCAGGTCATGCTAATAACCAGCAAAATGTCTGTTCTGTATGTCATTATTTGGCTACATTTTTAGTTATTTATTTCCAGAATTAATACTGTCCATTCACGAATGTTACCTTTTTCATGAATACTTACCACCACCATCAAATTCTAAGTATTCATTTTGACTGGCAAAATTACACTTTTCTTGCATGAAAATAGGGGTCTTCTCCATTGCTATTTTGACATTTTTAGCTGCAAAACTTTGTGCTTTGTTCATACATGTAAATATTCGGTTTTTATTTTGTAAATATTCATGAAGATCCAATTTAGCAGTAGACAGCACAGTTTCATTGAGCAGCATAGTTGCAATACCTACTCTGGCCACCATCCTACACAGTGCACCTTTAATTAATGGGCCAATATGTAGGATTGAAAGTTAAATTCATCACTGTCCCGAGTCAGCCGACACTTATTTGAGTCAATAGTATGTGAACGATGACTCTCGTGACCACTTTCACGGTACGCTGTCAGAGAACCCCAAATGTAACTTTTGACTGAGCGACCTGAACGAGTGTCTCGGGAAACACTTCTCATATGAAAATGATGCTTTACCTACCGTACCGTCAGATACATATTCACATTTCTATCAACTGCTGGCATTATGTGATGAAAAAGCTTAGTTAAACAGCATTTTTCATGACAGTGTAGATTTTGAGACAGGCATGCCATGGGCACCGCTCAAACTACGCAATACTACATTGTGCCCCTTTAATTAGGAACAGTGTATGGGTTTGGGTTTGAACAGTGTTGGGGTTTACTGCACACAAATAAAAAGGAACCTTAAAATAAAGTGTTACCCATCATTATCACCCCTGCGCTCCGTTTGATTTGCGATGACAGCGAGCACAGGAGGCAACATATACTCTCCAATGGACACCCAGCCAGGTATCCTTCATGGCTGTCTCGTAAAGGGTAGACGGAGCCAAATTCTGCCGTCATTCGTTTCTCGGCGGCAGCAGCCTCCGCTCGTCTCGTTTGAGGTGTGGGGAGGATGTCCAGGTAATGATGACAAATAGCAGGAATGGCTGGCGCTGCCAAGCGGCGGAGGCAGCCTGCTCATTAGGATGACTAAGTGCATCTGATCAAACTGACTAGAGTGACGGATCCCAAATGTGTGGTGGTGGCCGGGAGTGTGTACACTACCCACCAGCGCTTCATCAACAAAGAGGATTGTGTGTGTGTGTGTGTGTGTGTGTGTGTGTGTGTGTGTGTGTGTGTGTGTGTGTGTGTGTGTGTGTGTGTGTGTGTGTGTGTGTGTGTGTGTGTGTGTGTGTGTGTGTGCGCGTGTGCGTGCCTGCCTGCCTGCCTGCCTGCCTGCCTGCCCGCCCTTGTGTGTGCGTGTGTGGGTGTGTGTGATGGTTCCTAATAGTGTTGCTGTGCGGCAAGTGTGTACCTGGCCAGTGCTTCATCATCAAAGGGGATACATCAGCGTGTGTGTGTGCGTGTGTCAGTGCGTGAGTGCGTGCGTGCGTGTGTGTGTGTATTAGTGAGGAAGAAAGAGTAATTCTTCCAAAATTTCCCAAGAGTCACTAACACTTCATCATGGAGGACCTTTTGAAATATCCTTAGAGACAGTCTAGATGAAGCTGGGAACACACACACACACACACACACACACACACACACACACAGGCTGCTGTGCTCTGCGGTGGTGGCAGGGCAGGCACGGATGAAAGGCGTTGGTTTGTCAGAGATCGGCAGGAAGTGAGCCCTCCTGAAGAGAACCACCTGTGTGCGTGTGTGTACAAGCTTGTGTGTGTGCTGTGTGCTGTGTGCTGTGTGTGTGTGTGTGTGTGTGTGTGTGTGTGTGTGTGTGTTTTGTGTGTCTTTGTGTGTGTGTGTGTGTGTGTGTGTGTGTGTGTGTGTGTGTGTGTGTGTGTGTGTGTGTGTGTGTGTGTGTGTGTGTGTGTGTGTGTGTGTGTGTGTGTGTGTGTGTGTGTGTGTGTGTGGGCTTGCTATCATAGTTCTGACTGAACAAGCGGAAGTCACATTACCCCACTGCTGAGCACCATTTACACCCACCCCCCCAACCACCAACTCTACCTCACTCCTCCTTCAGACACAGCTGTTATTAGCGGTAGTCATCCTAATTTTCACAAAAAACACACACATCCGTCTCGAAATGGGTGCTGGACTAGCAAAGTCAAATAGTCAGCAACACCGGGTTACCGTTTTTATATTTTAATGTGACGTTTCAGGGCAGAGCCTTCTGCCCAAAATGTCACATTAAAATAGAGAAAGGGGAGCAGACTTAGGCCCAATCTCAATTCACCCCTTGGCCCTACCCCTTACCCCTCCCCCTCCGTTTTGTGTAGGGGTAGGGGTATCCCAATAGTCGTTAAGGCAGAGGGGTAGGGGTAAGGTGAAGGGCTTTGTAGCCCTCAAAAAGGAGGGGTTTGGACAGGCAGACTCCGTTTGGAGGGGTAAGGGGTAAGGGGTAGGGGTATGGGGTAGAAAAATACAAATGGGAAAGGCCCTTAATCTTTGTTATTAAATTAGTTGCCCTACCCACCAGCCTTACCTCCCACCATCTCCCATCAGCCTACCCCATACCCCCCTCCCTCACTATCAGCCAGCCAATCCCCACACTGCAACTCACCATCCCTGGCATACCACCACCAACCCTCCACCACGAATCACACAAACAGACACACAGGCCATGCACGTGTGACTGTGCACGCACCCAAGCAAGAACGTACACATGCACGCACACACACACACACATACACACACACACACACACACACACACACACACACACACCTGCACACCTGCATCGGACACAACGATCATTAAATTTGTTACTCAACCCCCACACCATGCTCCACCGTGGCCCACCCTACCCTCACACTTAACCCCTGCTTCGCCATTAGACACAGCTCTTAAATTAGTGCACTGTGAAAAAACACATTTAATGACTAGATATAAAGACCCCTTGCTGTTTTATCTGCCGGCATATCTGTCTGTGATGATAACTCACCCTTCCCGGAAAGATCCTTTAAATAGGCATGGTTTTCTCTCTCTTCGATTTTCTCTGTCTTCTCTCTGATATTCTTGGCACAGTTCGTTTAGCATATTCCTGGCTCTCTGGCAAGGGGAAACATGAAAGTGCTGGACCTGACACTCTCTCTGCCAATCAGCACGTTGCTTTAGGGAGAAGTGGTGACGTTTGATTGGCTAAGGAGGTGAAAGATCTGTTTGGCAAAAGGAGTGTAAGTTTTGATTGAGATTGTGTGAAATACATTGAAAATCAATGAATTTTGGATGTATTATTATTATAATTGCTATAGGTTACTTAATTGCGATAGCCGAATTCATTAAAATGCATCTCTAAATGCTTGCATAACATTTCGTTTCAGTTCAGTGGTGCCACAGGAAAGCTATGTTCCTGAAATGTGGGTGCTGTCAAGTATCCTGTTACTTTTTGCCTAAAAATAAGTCACCACAATAAAGACATAAACCCTAACTTATTTTATATGAAGAGTGTCATTCTGATTCGCCACAGTAAAAGCTAAAATGGGCTTGAATGAAGGAGCTGGAATGGAAGCTAGAAGGCCACCCTCTCCGGAGGCTCTGCGCGATGAATGGCTCCATGCATTGACATGAAAGATGGACTGCTTCGTTTCTGACTCTAGCCGAAAGGCACAAGCTTTCAAAGCTAACACTAACAGTCTGGATTTTCTATTAGTTTTTTTTCTCCTCCCTCCACTCTGTTTCTTTCTTCCTCCCCCCTTCTTTTTCCTCTATCCCCTTTGGAAAGAACAGGGTAGCCCCGTCCAAAGAAAATAAGGCCAGGATTAATGGCTTCTTAAAGCTTTCCACTTAGCCTTTGCTTAACAGGCAGCCACGTCTATTAATGATGCCTTAGTCCTCACCCAAAAACCAAAAGCTTAATGTGTTTTAAATGGAGCTGCTGCCAACATTTGTAATTTAATGTGTTGGTTGATGAACATGAAACGCCATGGCGGAATGTAATCAGATGTCCTGTGGGATGTGGTGTTAGCCTAATGGAATGGAACTGATATTTCTCTCTCTTTCCCTCTCTCTATCTCTAGCTCAACTATGAGGGCTAGTTTTTGGGGGCAGTGGGGTTAGGGGGTTGCAGGGACAGGCACATTCTCTTTTTTTGCCATTCCGATGGTCTGGTTTTGAAAGCTGTCCCATGGAAACAGTTGGGCTAATTGTGGAGAATGAGGTATGCCCTTGCATGAAAATGATGAACCTCTTGACCTGGCTCCGTGTGGGAGTGCATGACTATCTCTACTTCTGCCTTGGACTTATTCTTTAAGACACGATCCATATCTCAGAATGTTTGCAAATTCATAGTAATATTCTATTGTTATGATGGAGCGTTTTCCACTGGCCAAACAGTATGCATGAATGTCTATGCCATACTAATGTTATGCACTAACATTTTTTTCGGTTTGCATAGGTGGAACAAAATGCAGTAAGAGGCCTTGTGATTGTCCCTCTCTTCCCCCAGGTCCCCCTGGTCCCCCTGGGGGAGTGCGTCTGGAGGAGGTGAAAGAAAAGTCAGTGAGGCTGATCTGGAGCCAGGGCAAAGACAACCACAGTCCCATCTCCAAGTACACCATCCAGTATCGAGACCTGCGCTCAAATGGGCCGTGGAGAGTGGCTGTCACATGTAAGAGATCTTTTATCTTGCCTTTGGATCAATGATGCACGTATGCGAGATACACTCATACTCTATGATTGATTGGGAACACATTGTCAGCGTTTGTCCTTTGCATGAATAAATATTAACGGAATAAGATATGAGGGGAAATTTTAAAGATTATTTAGTTGCCAATGTCAACCGTTGTAAACAAACATTGGGTCATCAATGTAGACATAGTGCATAAGTTACAAAGTGCATAGGCTCTGTAGGCTCTGAACTGTGGGGTTCCTTTACAGTATAAAACAGAATTGCATAGGATTTGTTCATTGTGGAGTGAAAGGGCTGCACAATTATGGAAAAATTATCATCACGATTATTTGGATCAAAATTGAATTCACGATTATTGAACAACAATGAAACAACTGAATTTTCTTGTAAATCACGAAATGAAATATAACCAAGAATGACTTAGCCTATATATGAGATGAACAAAATAAAACTGAATTGTAATAATTATGTAGAGGATAATAGCCAGAAACACCCGCCTGTCAGCGTGTTTTGGCTTAAAGTACACTGGAAGGCCGGTCACTATTGCCACGTTTAAATCATGATTTCGATATCACGATTTGAATCACGATTTTCGATTAATTGTGCAGCCCTAGTATCTATTAGCCCTTTTGCCAAGCCCATTTACTTTATGTATTAGCACTCTGTATACACACCTTAAGCTCACTGACCCATCTTTAATGACTCCGCTCTTGTGCCCTTTTTCTCAGCTCCCCCGACCGTGGAAGGTAACACAGAGACTGCCACCGTGGTGGAGCTGATCCCCTACACAGAGTATGAGTTCCGGGTCATCGCCACCAACACCCTTGGCTCCGGAGATCCCAGCGACCCCTCGAGAAAGGTCACAACCTTGGAGTCAAGTGAGTTAGTCCAGCACTAAATAGAATAGAATAGAATAGACATTTTGTAGTGAAAGAGAGAGGGGATGAGTTGCGTCTGTGGGGTAATTGCGTAAAACCTTCAGGCGCCCGTTGGTATCCAAAATTGTGAACTTGAAGTGGAGAGGGAGGGTCCGAGGCACTCTGAAGTCCGTATTAAAAGTCCTCTATTATTACATGGACACCATTGATAGCCGAGGCGTTTCGGTCGTGTGCAACCTTCTTCAGGGCTGATTGTAGTATTTTGTAGTATTTGTTTCCCTGGAGCTACATTTATTTTTCTCAATAGCATCTTCAGTTTCCTGTCAAGCAGATATCCATTAAAATAAATAAGGTTTGTAGACTGGCAAGGCAAGTGATGTTTATGCAAAAAATCCCAGTAAATCCAGTGATCCAATCAAAATCATAAATGATCATGAATTCATGATTTTGATTGGATTACTGGATCTATGTTTCACACAGCCATGGCCTAAATCATTCAGTCTCCCAGACTGTATTCCCCCCATGCATTTGTCTTCATTAAAGTTCTGAGCATGTTTCTCCTTTCTTTTGCTTATGTGGTCCAGTGTTCCAAACCGCACATTTAAAATATAGTACATGAATGATAAAATACACGAAACTGCTTAATATAACACTACATCTGATTTAGCTTAGTAGTGTGTGTGTGTGTGTGTGTGTGTGTGTGTGTGTGTGTGTGTGTGTGTGTGTGTGTGTGTGTG
Source organism: Engraulis encrasicolus (assembly GCF_034702125.1). Taxonomy (NCBI): domain Eukaryota; kingdom Metazoa; phylum Chordata; class Actinopteri; order Clupeiformes; family Engraulidae; genus Engraulis; species Engraulis encrasicolus. The sequence goes on along the minus strand of NC_085860.1, from coordinate 44,780,251 downwards.
CGTGCGTGCGTGCGTGCGTGCGTGCATGCGTGCGTGCGTGCGTGCGTGCGTGCGTGCGTGCGTGCGTGCGTGCGTGTGTGAATAGTGAAGGAATAGTGTGGTAGTGTGGTATGGCCCACAGGTTCTTCATGGTTTTCCTTTCTGCCTCTCTTCCGCCTCCTGACATTCCTCCTCTTCCTGTGGCACTAGGCCCAAAGTAACAGCCAGGTTTTTGGACTCAGCTTTGACACTGGCATTAGGGTATTTGTCAAGGACTCCAGTGTTTGGCTAGACAGCTAAATGAGAAGCAGTAGCAGAGTGTATAATACTGTACCTACAGTATATTTGGGTCTTTTGTTCTGATAGGCTGACAGGGTCTCTGGCTGGTGGAAATTGAGAGTGTCGTCTTGCTGTGTTTGTTTTATTTTAGTGCCTTTTGTGGCTCCTTCGGGTGTTGGTGGAGGTGGAGGAACCAGCAGGGAGCTGACCATCACATGGACGGTGAGAATTCGCCTTTTTTCTCTTTTCTGTCTTTTCTGTCTCTCTCTTGCTTCCTTAGCTCCTGTTTTGATCTCTCTCTCTCTCTCTCCCTCCCTCTCTCTCTCTCTCCCTCCCTCTCTCTCTCTTTCTCTCTGTCTTTCGCTTTGTGAAAGATCCAGATTCAAGTCCACTTAGACAGTTACAGAACACACACACACACACACACACACACACACACACACACACACACACACACACACACACATATACACACACACACACACACACGCACACGCATGCACCCATACATTCATCATCTATACTTCTTTATACTTTGCATGGCATTTGCTTCCTTTTTCTAATGTCAAAAAAGGAGCATTTGGCGTGAAGCATTTGGCGTGAAGCTGCCTTCTTGCCGGCCTTGTTAGAAGTGAGGGGATATTATTGCTGCTGAGTTAAAAGTGCTCACAGGCCTGCAGTTAATCTTCTGATTCAAGGCTGATTACTAAATCTAGCCTGAGTACCGCTGGGATAAATCTCAAACATTAGCTTCTGCGTATGCTGGTGGTGGCACTTGATAGATTCAACGAGGCGTTAAAGAAAATTGCAATTTTAGTGGAAGTCTCGCTACATTAAATCAAGCTAAGTGACAGTTGTTTCTTTGAATGGAGATTGAAAAGCTTTTGTTTATGAGCATGAAGAAGATGCCCTTCACATGCTCATGTCTGAAGTAGTGTGTGTGTGTGTGTGTGTGTGTGTGTGTGTGTGTGTGTGTGTGTGTGTGTGTGTGTGTGTGTGTGTGTGTGTGTGTGTGTGTGTGTGTGTGTGTGTGTGTGTGTGTGTGTGTGTGCACACTTGCACATATGCATGTTTATATGTCTGTGTATGTATGTATGTGTGTGTATGTCTATGGGTGTATGTCTATGTGTGTATATCTGTGTGTATGTCTGTGTGTATGAGTGTGTTTTGACCCTGCTCCACAGCCCATGCAGCCAGAGTACTTCTACGGCAAGGATTCGGGCTACATCATAGCCTTCAGGCCCCTGGACGACGTGGAGTGGAGGAAAGTGATGGTGGCAGACCCCCAGGCCAGGCGCTATGTGCACAAGGACCCCGCCATCCCCCCCTTCACTAAGTTTGAGGTCAAAGTGAAGGCCTTCAACCGCAAAGGAGAGGGCCCCTTCAGCCCCACTGCCATTGTATACTCAGCACAGGACGGTAAGCTGGGTTTTTTTCTTTTTTTCAAAGATCAAAGTGTGTGCACTTGATGTGTACAAATACTGTAATAAACATGTTACATGTTACATCATCATATTTTAATATTTCATTGTATTCCATTCTTCTCCTCGTCCTTCTTCTTCTTCTTCTTCTTCTTCTTCTTCTTCTTCTTCTTCTTCTTCTTCTTCTTCTTCTTCTTCTTCTTCTTCTTCTTCTTCTTCTTCTTCTTCTTCTTCTTCTTCTTCTTCTTCTTCTTCTTCTTCTCCTCCTCCTCCTCCTCCTCCTTCCTCTTCTTCTTTTTCTTCATCTTCTTCTTCTTCTTCTTCTTCTTCTTCTTATTCTTATTCTTATTCTTATTCTTATTCTTATTCTTTCTTGCCATGGCTCTTGTATTACCTGCACTCTGGTTGATTTAATTTCATACATGTGTCACATTCATTGAATGTCTATATGAACACATAGTATTCATTGTAAGCACTCTATCAGGGATTGTGCTCACACTATTCTCAATGCCAACATATCAGCTCGGCTCCTCACACAGAGTGTGTGTGTGTGTGTGTGTGTGTGTGTGTGTGTGTGTGTGTGTGTGTGTGTGTGTGTGTGTGTGTGTGTGTGCGCGTGCGTGCGCATGAGTGCATGTGTGTGTCGTGTGTGTGTTTGTGTGTGTGTGTGTGTGTGCGTGTGTGCGTGTGTGCGTGCGTGCGTGCATGCATGTGCGTGTGCGTGTGCATGTGTGTGTGTGTGTGTAAGACATTTAATTCCAAATGGCCTGACTTTCCTGAATCTGAAGAATTTTAAGTCCTCTCTGAATGGGAGCCTGCTGCTTCCTCGTCTGTCACTGCCAGGATAAGCTGTGATCCGTGTTGCGTTGAACAATAAGCTGCTAATTCGGCCAGGGATCTGAGGCATTTAAACTGGAATATTAACAGCTACTGAAAGACAATTGTGACGAGGCCATGGCCAGGTCCCAGGTCAGTTTTTCCTTCTAATCCTCCTACAAAGTTGCCACAGACACTAACCTGTGGTTGGATGTGACCAGCCAGCTAAGCCTGAGAAAAACATGTTTATAGGCCATGCACCTCTGGATGATGACCCTGGCACATACTTGGTGCCGTGCCTGCTTTTTGAAGTCTTCGGGAGCTGAGGAAATAGATATGGCAAAGGCTTGGCCGCAGGCTGGAACTCACCTTGTCACAAGGTCCTTGTGTCGAGTGCAGGGACGGGCAGAGTGCATAGAAGCCTCACATGAGGCTTTGGACAGAATGGGTTAAGCTTTCATTATTCCCTGAAATGGGAATTTCGGTTACTGCACAAACACACCAAAAGACACAAAAGCTACAAAGGATAGCTGGACTTTTTCCTGGCGAGACGAGAACGACACAAGTGACCGTCAAGTCAACAGAATGACCATTTAAAGCTGTTGCCGAACCGCATCATGGCTCATTACCATAATATTTGCCGAAGTTCAACTGCAAACTATCACCTCTAGTCATCCAAATGGTTATTTTTTTCTCTTTTGTCACCAGCATCATACAAAGTTAATTAACTCCGGCGCTGTTGTCGCTCTAGTCGCATTTGGTGTGTTCGTGCAGTTAGTTGGAATGTCACAAAGGCCTGTGCAAAATGATTTACAGGACAACAATGATTATTGTATTACTGTGCGAGTTAGCACAACAAAGAATCCCTTTGGGTTGCAAAATAGTATTCTTTCAGAGATGTGTCCCCTCTCTTACGATGGATTTTGGTGTTTTCATTCACATAACTACAAACAATGTGTATAGCTATACAAACATGTGAATGTGTGGGGAAAAAACAAGGTCCAAATTTGTACCTTTCATTGCACGCTATTCTTGTCGGATGTATTAGGTGTACTGTTTATTTATCAAATATGATGTAACTGTGTGTCTGTCGTTGCAGTTCCAACAGAGGCTCCTAATGACGTGAAAGGCAGAGCCTTGTCCGCCACAGAAGCAGCAGTGCATTGGGCCCCCATGGTGAATCTGGCCATTGAGGGATACCAGGTAGGAATGAAATGACACACACGACTGTTCATCTCTTTGCAAACCAGAGAAAAAGAGCTTATGAACTCACAAAATTATGAACGTGAAAAATGGACGGTATGTCCACCTACGTACAGTACCCACCACACGACCAATAAATAATACAACATCATGATAACATTGCTGTGACATTACAGAGGGCCTTAAGTAACATGTTGAGACATGGCCATTACAATGTTGGTGATGATAAGGTTAAAACAGAGGTTCTGTGCAAAAGGAAGTTAGAAAACCTCATGCTTTTCATTCATGTAAAAGGATATACTATAGTCTCAGAATTGGATCACATGTATGGAGATACTGCGTAAAGTATGACATTTTAAAAGTCTTAAAAAGACATTTTTGGCTATAACACGAAACAAAGAAATCTAAAATGTGCCTAGAATTCAAGCACCTAGTGCCTTCTTGCATTGGAAATTTCTGCATGTGTGCTTTTAAAAGCAGTTTCGAATACATAGGGCTCAGAAACTGGTGGCGATTTATTCTTAGTCATGGATCCATGGATAATAATTACTTGGCAACACCACACTGTGTCTAGCTCCTAGTCTACCCAGACCCTGTGCATGAAATCTGGGTGATGCAACTCCTCCTCACTCGGTGTGTGTGTGTGTGTGTGTGCGTGCGTGCGTGCGTGCGTGCGTGCGTGCGTGCGTGCGTGTGTGTGTGTGCGTGTGTTTGTGCGTGTGTGACTTTCAGCTGAAGTACTGGAGGAAAACGACAGAGCACGAGTCCACCCACCCGCCGATAATGGTCTCCAGCATTGACAACCACACTCGGGTGGAGAAGCTGAAGCCCAACTCACAGTACATCATGGAGCTGCGAGCGTTCAACTCGGCCGGCTTGGGACCTCCGCAACGCGTGGAGGTTTCAACCAAGAAGCCACGTAAGGCCATCTACACACCTGTATTCACAGGAAACAAAATCAATCCATCTTTATGAAAAAGTTAATATGTGGAATATTGTACTGTATTCCTACTGTCGATTAGCCTCGCGACGCCATCCTCTGTACTCCACCCAAAGATTATGGCTCCGCACATTGTCTGGCAAAAGCCTCGAGCTCGGTTCTCTCAGTGTTTCGCCAGTCAGCAAACAGTTGAGAGTGGTGACGTAGAATTCACCCGAGAGCTCTGTTACCGATTGGTTAAGGTAACTATATTCACACTTTCGTTTAGTGATTTGTATGCTTTTGCAACGCTATAACGTAACAGGCATGCTAATAAAGCACAATATGGGTTTTAATTTGAGTTTGGATCTACAATTACTTAAAATGATAGAGTAAGATCAGACCATCTCATGACTCCTCATGGCTTTTGCCAGACTGATTGACAGAGTCAACAGTCGGCTATTCGCCCAGGCTAACTGTCGATGTGCATTTTATAAAATTGAGGCATATTGATATTGAACACATATCAAAGAACTAAATATGTGCATTATGAACAAAATATCAGGCAAAAACACATATGGGTTGGTCTAGTCGGGTTGGTCTAGTAACTAGGTTAGTATAAATTACACATTTTATTTCATTAAGAAATCGTTAAATAAATAATGTTATTTATTGTTGTAGCAACGTCCTCCCTCTTTTTTATTTCGCTCAGCACCAAGTCGACCCCCTAAGATAATCAGTAAAAAGGCGAACCCCGGCGGGGCCACGGTGAACATCGTGTGGGAGCCGGTGCAGTCTCTGGCCAACGAGTCCAAGGTGGAGTGCTATAAGGTAAGGTTCCCTTCCTGGGCCTCTGTGACATTCACATCCGTGGCCCAGTGACAGAAAATACAACCTCACTTTTATGGTTTAACTTTTAAGTCCTCTTTGGTGTACGTGCAGTCATATTTTAATACCATATTATGACGAGCTGCATGATAAGTATAATACATGAATAATTTTGTTTTAATCTTTCTTTCAGGAGCCTCTGTGGCGCTCTTTCACATTTGGGCCTGTGCTAAAACACTACTTTACATTTATGGTTATTGGTCTTCTTTGGTGTACAGTTATATTATGATTATAACACATGAAAAAGTTGTGTTTAATCTTTCTTTCAATCACTCAATGCACCCAAATTAACCATTTAGCGCAGCACTATGGTCTCTGTAATGTCATAGCAATGATGTAGTTAAGCATTTTCAGCAAGTGAATAGGGTCGCCGGCGACCCCTGCTGCAGTAAGAAGCTACAGGCAAATGAAGTGTCATACAGCACTTTTATCAGGCAGACAGACATACCGGTACAAGTAGGCAGACAGACAACAGAAAACAAAGAGAAACACATTTTAAAGGGACACTGTGTGAGATTTTTAGTTGTTTATTTCCAGAATTCATGCTACCCATTCACTAATGTTACCTTTTTCATGAATACTTATCACCAGCTTAAAATTCTAAGTATTCTTCATGACTGGAAAAATAGCACTTTTCATACATGAAAAGGGGATCTTCTCCATGGTCCGCCATTTTGAATTTCCAGAAATACCCATTTTTTGCTGCAAAAATGACTTTACTTGGGCCATACTAGAAAACATTAGTTTAATACTTACTAAACTATCATGAAAAGGTCAAATGTGGCAATAGGCGGCACAGTTTCAATGAGCAGCACAGTTGCAGTACCTTTTTTGACCATTTCCTGCACAGTGTCCCTTTAAGGCCATGCACCCCTGGGGGTGCACGCACCACAGTTTGGGAAACCCTGTATTAAAGCATTAGTAAGTAATAAGTACATATGTTTTTTCCCCTTTCTTTGATTTTTGTTCATGGTTTTCCAGATTCTCCATCGACAAGATGCCCATGGCCAAGGGATTTTATACTCAACGCCAAAGCAGCATATAGACTTGCCACTGCCCAAGGACGGGCCTGGTCTAGTGGAGGTCCGTGCACACAGTGAAGGTGGGGACGGTCCAGTGGCACAGGAGAGAATCGAAGGTAGCCAATCAACACATTCCTTTCTTTTCCTTTTTCATAACACCTCATTGTGAATGTGTATAGTGTTAATTGTACATGTGAATAGTGAATGAGCTTCATCTTAATTGGGTGTTATTCATTTGCTGTACTCACTCTTTGATTTCTCTCTCTCTCTCTCTCTCTCTCTCTCTCTCTCTCTCTCTCTCAGCGTCGATTGGAGCCGGAACGGCCACTCGGTCTCTGAGCATGGCTGCACTGCTTTCAGTGGCTCTGCTGTGCATTGGACTTTGAATGTAGCGCGTGTTCTTACCTGTCTTCACCGCCCTGGCTTTGGGCTCTGGTGAAGTGGACATTGTTAAGAGGATGCTGCCCGTGAGGACTCTCCACAGACCTGTTTGGTTTCGACCTCACGACCAAAATGCCATATGTCCCACCCTGGAATACACACGTGGAATTACAACAAAAGACTTAACTGTGGGGAGGGCTGATGACCCAGATCCAGAAACAAAACAAACACATGGACATCCAGGATATCCCATAGTTAGCATCTTATATCTTTGGATGAGCAGTGAAGGAGATCTGTCAAACTTGTTGAATATGCCTTATATCGTTCTCTCCATTTATCTTTCACGGATGAACTACTTGCTTTTGTGGAAGTGGGTGGGTCATGATTTTGTAGTTTCTTTTTTTATATTTGTTGAGGCACGGTGCATCGCTTTCCCATATGCATGGGGGGGTCATTAAACCTAAAACAAGTTAAATACATTGTTGTTCGGGCATGATTACGAGATTTGTGTTGCTGGATGGGCTGCCGGTCTTCAACTAAGAACACTCCATACCTGATGCAAGTAATTCACGGTGAAAGATAGGTGCGGGGATGTCGGAAATTGTCTTACATGTAGTTTGCAATTAAGTGGCTTTTCCATTTGTTATTGTTTGAATTATAAAGCATTTGCAGATCAAATCGAATTACCCAACATTTCAGGCATATACATACATGTACAATATTAAACATAACCTTCTGTATAGAAGCTCCTATGATGCTAATAATATTATAATTATATATATATATATATATGCAATAATTTACAAGCTATTGATTTCTCCATGATGGAATATCCACCCCACTCATCCTTTTTATTTAAAAAAAAAATTGTGATTCCATTGCCCTAACCTGGACTTAAGCAGCTGGGTTCAGTACAAGTAATATCTTTCTGTGCATGTAGTCATGTTACCGGAATGGGGAATACAAACGCTAAGCTATTATTGATGTCCATTTGACTGCAGAAATACGGCTGAGAGTGCTGTATATGTTCAAAGTGAAGCACATTTATCTGTGTTTGTCAAAGTAAGTTCAATATACAGTGTATGTCTGTGGCGCTGAAGAGCTAGGACGCTTATAATGACTACCCCGTGCAACTTATGATTTCAAACACAAGCGCAACATCAGGGCAGCCATGACAAAAAACAATATGACTACATTGAGATTCTGTAGAGCCATCTCTTCAAATATCACGGTTATTATACTGTTTGGTTACATTGAGATTGGTCAGTGCCATCTCCCAGAATAATTGTGATAAGGTTACATTGAGATTGTGTTGTGCCATTGTGTCAGAACCATGGCAAGTTAGAGATCACGTTGTGTGCTGTGATGTGAAGACCCGTATTGCGTTGCCATTGCTTTACTGCATTGTTCCACCGACTCTGTACGAGGTTCGTTTACCCACATAATCACAGATCTGTCCTGAGGTGTATAGCTTCTCAAAAGGCAACACAGGGCCCATAGGCCACTATAGGGCTTCCAAGGGCTGACAAAATATATATATCCACAGCAGTTACAGTTGTATAAAAGCTGTGGATTATGTTATCCTGGGACCCAAAAGAACCCACTGTACCGTACAATCTGGGGCAGTCACAAGTAGGGACACATTTTATTTCCCCAAAGGAGGTATCTAAGGAGGTACAGGGCCTTTTGTGTCATACCAGCCTGCCAAGGTTACAGTATGCCTGTGCTGTCAAAACTGTTGCTGTATTGCTCTCTGTGCACCCAAGAGATCTGTGGGAGGAATCAGTCGCATACAGGGACACAATATTCCCAAAGGGCAGGTACTAAGCACAAATTGGTCTTTTGGGGGCTTGTGCCATCATGCCAAGATCATGACTGTGCTGCCATTTCTTTGTTAATGTCATTCCTATCGTCCATGTGGCCCAATTACAGTGATCAGACACAAATATAGGCAGAGCTTTTCCAAAGGACAGCTACGAAGCACAATCAGGCCTTTACCATGCATGAGTCAACAGAACCTCGGCCTCGCATCCTCCGTAAAGAATGTTAACATTTAGATTTAACGCTTTCATTTCGTTTGTAGAGTAGAGTAACTTTAAGTTTTACTTTAAGTTATACTTCAAGTTGAACTTTTAGTTGTGTTGTAATGGCTTGTCCCAAGTGTCGCTACCATGCACAGCACAGTGCTGAGGGCTTTAGAAAGTCATATGTGCTGTATGTTCAACAGGAAAAACAACAGTAATCATAGTAGGCTTGATCTTAAAAAAATCGTTATGATTTGTTACTGTAGCTGAAGGACACAAACTAAAATACTGATTTCCCTGACATCAAAAGTACAGCCAAAATATTCACATTTTAAAAACAGCCAACAGCCTGTTTACAATTTGATACAACATTTTGAATTTTATCGTTTTGATCCTATTCTTAGTACTTGCAGTAAAGCACTTTTTAACATACAATGACTGATCCTCTATACTAGTAGCAACCTGATACAAAGCTGATTATTTGTGAAGATAACAACTTGCCTAGCTCTGTAACCTGTCCCCTCTGTCTTTATCATTGATCCTATTTTGTATCAGTTAACGAAATAATGGAAAGACAACAAGCATTCCACCCTTTACTACTGTATGTGAACCCGCCTCATAAGAACCTTATGTTTGTACTGGTTTTTGTTTGTTTGTTTGTTTTTTAAAAAGCTGGTTGTGTTTTTTCCTTGTCTTTATAACATATTCAGTGCAAGTGTTAAAAGATATATCAATGTCAAATAATGTACTTCTATTGTTGGTAAATGACATTATGACCTGCGGTTTATGTGACGATGATAGAGGTATATTTTGTTTCCATATGCTGCATTTTCATAGGTACCGCCAGGGCACTAAAGAGAGATCCTTTGTGTGAAATGATTTTTTTGTATGTCGACTCTTAAAAAAGCAGGTTTACAGCACTGTGAGTGAGGAAGAGTCGCCGCATGGCCATAAAGTGATCCCTGTATGTCACTATACAGTAGAAATACAGGAGTCATTAGAAACACAAGTCAGATTTGAGATTTGATGTAACGTCGAGGGATTCCACGTACTAGCTAGAGTGAGGGCCTCTTCAAGTGTGACTGGACCTATAGCTGTCGCTTATCCCATTTTATGAGTATATCGAGAACCACCACAAAGTGCTTTTCCTGTCTCCTTCATGCAGCGAATCATCAGTGAAAGAATTGCCAAATGCATGAATGCCTTTAACTTTTTGCAATCTGTGATATTCTGAAGAAAAAAATAAAACATGTACGTTTGTCCTCTGCTGCATGACTCTGGGAGAAGTGGTAGGCCTACATCTCCGTTTCGTGAGGAGCTCTATATACTCTAACAACGTGATGGACATACACAATATGTATAACTCCACTTAATTCCAAACTTTTTTGTTTTTGTTTTGATTTTTTTGTTTATTTTGTGGAGACAAGATTATTCATCCAAGATGGCAGCCTGTCAAAAAAAATGTAATCTGAAAGTCATCTGCTTTTTGTCACAGCTAGTTCCAATGATTAGCGATTGATAGAGATGAAAAAAAATCAAACATGACTGACCAACTGTACATTTCACTCATGCGTGTACTGTACTTTGCCGGACCACTGGGCCCAGGAAGTAAGCATTCCGTACCTCATGTTACACTTATACAGTAGGGGTTCAACTTCCTCACTGCTGTCCGACAAGAGTTAAGGGTGTCAATACACAGAAAGTGTTGCAGTGTTAATTAAACAATCGGAGTGTTACATGGACACTCATAGTGTGATGAGTTGACACTGCTGACATTTTGCTGTGTGTATATTCACTAATGGTATGTTGTAATGTGTGATACCCAGACAGTTCTGAGGAGGGTCTAACAGAAGGATCTTTACCTGCCAATGTTCATATGTTACCCCATCCTTACAACCAACTGTCTTCACTCCATGAAACACTAGGTGTAGTGTTTTTTCTTTACCACTGGGTGAGTTGATGTGTGTGAAGCTTCCATACTTCAATGTTCACAGCACAAAAACTTTTGGGCGTTAAAACTCAGCTCTCTCTCTCTTTCTCGTTCTCTCTCTCTCTCTCTCTCTCTCTCTCTCTCTCTCTCTCTCTCTCCCTCTCTCTCTCTCTCATCGGCGCTGGATTTGAAATGAAATATGAATTACAATAAAGTAGTTAACTATGAGTTTGCAAAAATGTGTTTGTTTTATTTCCAATCCATGTTTGACACAGCGTTTGCATACAAACGTATACAGGCCCCTGGCCGATTTGATTGGGCCGGGGATAAAGTCATCTTAAAGATCCTCCATTCAATACATACAATGTAACCCAATGTACAATGACCCAATTCTGCACCCCACCCCCACCCCCACCCCCCAGGGTCCATGCAGGACAATTGAGCGCTTTGTCCCACCCTGTCGGCTTGCCTGCAAACATACATTGAACATTTGTGAGAAAACAATTAGACCTACAAAATAAAACATGCAGAATTCTTGCAATCATCAACAGAGTGGTACAAAAGTAAGACATGCCTTTTGAACACAAGCAGGTAATTGGAGTGCTTCTGGGTCGTCACCTTTTTCCCTTGGCACTTATCAGTGTAGGGGCTCTCAAACTTGGTCCAGGTAGACAAATGCTGAGGCACCCAAGGTTGCCATTTTTACTTTTTTTAAGTAAAAAAAGTAAAATTTGCAACCTTGAGTGCCTCAGCATTTGTCTACCTAGACCGGGTTTGATTGTCTTTGGAACAATTGAAGAGTTCAGATGCAAAACCCCCTAAGTGCCTTTTCAGAAATTAATCTTAGTTCATTTTTATTTAATACAAAGCTATCAAAATTGCATATTTTTTATTTTATTTATGTAATATAACTATTTATATGTATTATTAAGTCCATGAATGTAAACCAAACCAACAACTGGTTTCTCTAAAAATATAGAAGTGCAGGTCTTCAGAAATGGAGTTAGGGGGTTTTGCATCTGAACTCTTCAATTGCTCTGTATAACCATCAGAGCCCTAAGACCACACAGTGTGGAGCCTAGGAGGATATTCCAAAGGACGTAGGACAAACAGATGCTTAATGTTTGTATGTAGTACACACTTCATGTTTGTATATATGCTCAGTGCTTTTTCACACTTCCATCTGCCACGACAATCCATTTTGAGATTATACTAATGCTCCCTGCTTTAGAGAGATCCGTCCTGAGAAGTAATTAAAAAGTACCATTTCGGCAGCAGGGAGATGCCATTTTGAGAAAATAAATTCTTATTAAAGGCGCCATCAATGGCTAAACTCCAGCATTGTATCCCAAATTGCACTGCCGATTGAGTGAGGAGAGGAAGGAAGGAGGAAGAAAAGGAAAAGTTGGGGGTGGGTGATTAAATTTTACATGATCTCCTGAAGGAGTTTTGGAACACCGGAGAAGTATGAGCCCAAGATCTTCGTGGGATTGTTGATGTACTGTGCTGTTTTGGGCTGTGTGCTGTGTGCTGTGCTGGCTTTGCACCTGGTCCATTAGAGGTGTGTCGTTCACGAACAAGCCGGTTCTTTTGAACGGCTCCCTGAAGTGAATGATGGGAACCGGATCACAGCTAGGGGAGCCACTCGACTGTTATTTCGTTCATTATTCATTCATTTTAAGCACATGACCTCGACCAGAGTAATTCAATTAGGGGAAAAAACACAATTGTTGGCCTTAAAGAGTGGCAAAAACAGTCTTTAGAAGCAGGAGAATAATCAGTTGTTGTTTGAACAAAATCACCTTGAGGTGGAGTCAAAATATTGCACTCCAAACACTGAATAAATAATTAAAAAAGAGCCAAAAGAGCCAGTTTTTTTAAAGGCTCTTTGAAAGGAACGAGCCACTATGATCCGGATCCCGTCAAAGAGCCATAAATCCCATCTCTACTTTGCACCTGGTCCATGCAGCAGTACAGTAGCCTTTTATTCATGTCTGAAAAGCCCCCTCTGGGCCGCGCTCCCCATTAGTGCCATACCGCACACGTCGCCACCATTCCTGCTAAATGAAGCAGGTCATTTGGCTTGTCTGGTGCCCTGCCTTGTTAACAAAAAATACCATGACAAATATCACCGTAAGATTTCCCTGTGCTGATATTTCCATATAATAAAAGCCCCCACCCCTCTTTAATGCTTTCCTTCCAACCACCACAGCTGAAATTCTCACAACGGTCGGTCACTGGTGGTGTGTGCTGTCCTACATGCTCAGTGATTTATTACGGCTGAGAGCTGATCTGGTGTTTCGCTGTAATATTTTATGACCTCTTTGCTGTTGTAGCATATCATGTATAACCTATAAGAGAGGGCATTATCAGAATCATTTTTTTATTCCTGTGTGCTGCTGTAAGCCAGGGGGAAGTGAAGGACGTTTCTGGGTGCCTGTATAGGCAAACAAAACCAAGTGTTATTCTTAAGGGTAGGGCCATCACATGGCAATTTATTATAGGCTGTTATAGGCCAATATTACTATTATTATCATTATTATTATTAGGCCTATATATTATGTAGGCCTAGTCGTTGTAAATAGCCTACTAGGTGTGATAGCGACTCAGCAGAGAGAAGAGATACCCATGTGTCGATCAAGCTACAGGTACAGTATACTGATAGCAATAAACAATATAAATGTTGTCCATTTACCATTTTTATCACAAGTTTTCATAATTATGATATTGGCCCATAGTCATATTATACCCCATTCCCACCACATCCTTTTAAATAAGCATATCATGTTAAACAGCTGCCATATGAAAGGCCTGTCATATTGAGCATCTAGAAAACTGTTAGGCTGTGGTGTTCAGCATGGTGGAACGAGATCTTAGTGTATGGGGCTTTCCGTGAGAGGAATTGCTGGATCATTTTGAAGTGGTTTGAAGCTATGCGACGAACCAAGGGATTACTCACAAAGTATCTTCTCGCCCTGCCTGACTGTAAACAAATAAGGGATTTTCAACATCAAACGAATGCACACATCAGTTCTCACGCCTTGGGAAAGGAGCGAGAGGTTGTATTTCCAAAGCACCCGGTTTAAGATAAACAGACCATCTTCTTCCTTCAATATCTGTTGTTGTTTAATAACCACTGATTAAATTCTTAGCCCAGATCTATCCTGATGAGAGGACAATATGTTCCATGTGTCAGACAGTGTTTTCTTTTTACATCCATGTGTGAACCCCTTCAAACAATCAGATACTGTGACATACTACATTTTGTTTATAGTGCAATTTGTCTGGCTGAAGTATATGAAGTAGACTGGAACATTTTGTGGAAAGAAAACAGGAGAAGAAATGAAACACATTCTGGTGCCACAAAGCAATGCTTAGCCTACTTCTAGGCCCACTTGTTTGAGATTGTCAACAAATTAGGTTATCTGAAAGATGCTTATGGATAGCATTTAGATGAACAGACAGTGGGTGAACAGTACCCTAAGCAGTATAGGCTCTATGGTAAGAGATACATTTGTTAATAAAAACGTATAGGCCTAGCTAGAATGTAGTTTTCATTCATTATTTTATTGAAGCATATCAAATAAATAAATAGGCCTACTATAGGCCTAGTCCAACACTATAACTCATACACAGGCCTAAAGGCTACCAACATAATTATGAAGTCACTAGGCTAAACAGATTCCTGAGCAAATGTCCTCCAAACCCCTCTTTCTCTTGACATCCTCCAGGGTTTATCACTTGCTTTTTGTGTGACTTGACAATCCCCTTTTATATTTTTTATGATTAAACCAAATTTATTACGCAGTTGCGTAGCCTAGGCTACTGTTGGCAAGATCAGAGATTTCAACAGTATCTCTGGCAAGATGTTCACAGATGTTGTGGGAAGGAATTCACCCCATTAGAATGCTTAACAGGTGCGCGCGCATAATCAGTCAATTATCACGAGCCATGCCGTGTGCGCGTGTAGGATTCATTGCTCTCTGGTGGTGAGTCAGAGAAATTGCACAATCCTTGTAGGCACTTGAATACTGCAATATCCTACAGTGAATCACAATTCTTCTTTGCATTTGCACAAATTTAAATATGTTGTTTTTTTCTCTTCAACGAATGAGGCTAATAGTTTTACTAGTAAACGAAGGAGACTTAGCCCGTAACTTTAAATTGGGGTGACGACGAGCCAACTGTAAAATCAAAAGGTAGGCTGCAGCAGCTTCTCTGAATGAATATCCACACGTCACGTTGAAGTTTTTGAATGAGCGGGTGGTCTCTGTCAAGCCTACAACAGGAGGATGGATTCTTGTTTCCTCGAAAGGAGGTGACAGTTAGGAGGTGCGACTTTTAAGCCTCAGTCGGAATAATTTCACGAGCCGAGGAAACGTGAAAAGTTATAGCCTAATCGTTAGATTAAGTTAGGAAATGGTTTTGTGACCGAAGTTCATGCTTCACCAACTATGGATTTTCCAGCAGGAAAACACTGCAATTGTATTTTTTCGGATAGCGATATTTGTAAGAAGGGATGCGGACCTTTGCATCACCAAACTTCTGTCAAGACGGACTGCTGTTGCATGATAGTTCTACGCCATCAGCATGAAGTCCTGCAGACGTGGAGTGAGAGAATTGCCTCCGAAGTCAGACACCTCTGCATCATCTGGGGGAAACGAGAGCAATTTCTATTGTCCCAGCTGACAGCTCTTCAGAACGAAACACAGGTCAGTAGCCATTCCCAATGCATAGACTTAATCTAAACCTAGTGTGTATTCAAATACAGTGGTAGCATTTTAAGTTGTAACTTATTGGATAGGCTACTAGTTGATCAAGGCAATGGAAGATGAAGTAGCCTATAGGCCTAGTGTGGGATTTCTGAGCAAATCATCACCATGTAAATGTATCATTTATCATAGGCTATCATTTTAATTGCTGTGTCTCTGGAAAGAATAAAAAAGTTGGCAGTTGTGTAGCCTGCATATAGACGACTAGACAATATTGTGCTGTGGATATACTGAAACTGCACCTTTTAAATCCAGAATGGGAACCTTCAACGTCTCACTATCACACTGCACAGAGAGGATGGAATTTTGGGATTCCGAATAATGGGGGGAGAGCATGATCAGGTAAGTGACGTGAATGGTGAATGTTTGGATGGTTGGTGGCCTATTGCAATTTCATAACATTGACCTACGTAGTCCTACACATGAATCACTTCGCCAGATGGGAGTTCTACTCCTATTATGCCAGTTGCCTATAGTTTCTGTGAAATCAGTTGTCAATGCATCTGTAATATACAGCTGTTTTATTATGGAACAAGCACTGCACAGGGGGCTGTCATGGGCAGTCATGGGTAAGCGGTTAGGCCGTCAGACTTGTAGCCCAAAGGTTGCCGGTTCAACTCACTACCCGCCAGGGGAGTAATTAACCAGTGCCCTCCCCCATCCTCCTCCATGACTGAGGTACCCTGAACATGGTACCGTCCCACCACACTGCTCCCTTGGGGCGCCATTGAGGGCTGCTCCCTTGCACGGGTTGCACGGCATAAATGAAATTTCGTTGTGTGCAGTGTGCAGTGAACACTTGTGTGCCGTGGAGTGCTGTGTCACAATGACAATGGGAGTTGGAGTTTCCCAGTTGGGCTTTCACTTCACAAATACTGTTTTATTATACAACTACTACTTACTATTATTTATGATATCTATGAGGAGCTACTGCAGCACTGGAGGCCTGTGATAGTGTTCATTTTTTTGTGCCTGACAGACCGAGTCAGAGGTGTCTGGGATCTTCGTCTCACACGTGTCTGCAGACGGTCCTGCCAGCAGAGCCAACGGCCTGCAGTTGCATGACAGGGTACTGGAGGTGAGTCACGTCAATGCACGCATGCACACAAACGTATGCGCTCATGCACGTGCACATACGCACGCACGCACGCACGCACGCACACAGGCAGCCCACCCCTCATCTCACTAACTCACTCTCTCTGTCTGTCTCTCTCTCAAACACACACACACACACACACACACACACACACACACACACACACACACACACACACACACACACACACACACACACACACACACACACACACACACACACACACACATTCACACACACACATAAAACTTTTCACACACACAGGCACACATTCACACAGGCACACACACACACACACACACACACACACACACACACACACACACACACACACACACACACACACACACACACACACGACACATGGCTCCCCTCACCTTTGATGAGGGGATTTACGTAAATGGGGTAAGCCAGGCTGTCATCCTCTGCTATCCACCATCACTCTTACAGCCACTCGCATAGCTGTGTCCCCCATCTCCCCTCTCTGATATGAGTTCCTACTGAGAGATGGGCAGTGAAAAGCATCCAACAGCATTTCTGTCTCTGTTTTCATGAAATCTGATCGTCCGTCTCCTCTGTGTTTTTTGGCATTTTCAAAGCGGTCCCTGGAGATGGAGCCACTAACTGTCTTTCATTTTTGCTTCCTTTCTGTTCT
>NC_085860.1:44757866-44760366 GCF_034702125.1 Engraulis encrasicolus | reverse complement strand
ACAATTCTCAGTGATTTCGTACATTATCAATTGCTTTTGTCATATCACTCAAAAAGCTTTGTCACTGAATGCATGAAACT
Source organism: Engraulis encrasicolus (assembly GCF_034702125.1). Classification (NCBI taxonomy): domain Eukaryota; kingdom Metazoa; phylum Chordata; class Actinopteri; order Clupeiformes; family Engraulidae; genus Engraulis; species Engraulis encrasicolus. The sequence goes on along the minus strand of NC_085860.1, from coordinate 44,760,286 downwards.
ATCTCAATCTTATCTGATAGATGTAATATAAAACCGAATTTACAACATTTCCCATCCAATTTAAACAACATTTCGCTTCAGAAAAGATCCTCAAGAGTGTACTATTCAATTGACAACATGAGAAATTGATTTGACTAGCTTGTCCATACACTATGACACAATGACTAACCATTCTGCTGGCGCTGATACGTTCATTGACACAAAAAACTTGGTTTTGAAAGACAAATAAGGGTTTTGAGCAAGAGACTTGGTTTTGCAGGTTATCCACCGTGTTTTGCCATTTGTTAAAGCTGTTTTGAGAATGAATATTATGTTTTGCAAATTGCGAGAGAGATTCGAGAAATGTACAAAACCAATTGAGAAATACTGTAACACAAATGCATTATGTAAACGTTTCTGTGGAAGACATTTGGCAGACACTTTTCTTAAGAGTAAGCTTACATACAATGCTAAAAAAAGCACCAGGAGTGTAGATGTAATGTAGACTCTGTAATGGCACTTTGCTACTGTGTACCTCCATAATGGCCACAGTAATCCTATAGCGTTACCACAAATAGAAACCATAGATGTACTTGTTTGTAATGACAAAGTATCGGTGTCGTGTGTCTCCGCTTGTCACCGTGTCTGTGTGTAGCGTGCTGTAACCAGAGCCACACTGTAAAGTGTGACAAGGCATACTGTAACAGTTGTTCGTGGCACTAATAATTTTGTTCGGCATAATAAGCCCACAAAGTCAGTTTTCCATGACCGCCCATTTGTGGACACTTTGTGCACATCTCATTTGTCTTCTCTGTACATGCATAAAACAATGTTTTATAGAAAGCCTCAGTGCTAAACTGCACCAAGAAAGAATACCTCCCTCATCAGATGACTTTGTTTATCAATCATAAATCTGATACTGTATGTTCATGATTGTTTTTGTTAGGGGACCTATTATTGAACAATTGTCAGATTCAAGTTACGTTGGCATGCTTGATAGCTATTAGGCATGGTGCTACATATCACTGAGAGTGCCAAACGCCCCCACTCCCTTAAGCTATTCCCAGGTCTTCTTTTGTGACCACACACCCTTATAAGACACTATATTCATTTGATTGGCTCACATAGCATTTACTGTGTCTGTACAGCATGGCACTCTTGTCTTTTTTTCACACAAGACATCACAAGGAATGTATGAAGGTTCCAGAATGGGGATTGTGATAGTACTGTAACTGTGGAATATTGGAGTAGGGTCCTAATAAACAAAACAGAAACCGGACCAAAAATCAATTGTTTCTGAATAGTTTCCATCTGAAAGAGAGAGAGCGAGAGAGAGAGAGAGAGAGAGAGAGAGAGAGAGAGAGAGAGAGAGAGAGAGAGAGAGAGAGAAAGAAAGAGAGAGAAATGGCTTCTTCTTACGGAGTGATTCCCGGAGCCTGCAGGGGAAGGAGTGGAGATAGCAGACAGGAACAAGGAGAGCACGGGGCACACAATAATGTCACACAATCTGATACAATCTACAGACACGGGGGCATGCAGTGGCTGCCTTGTTTGGGCTCAGAAAACAAAAGATGACAGGAATAGATTACACTGTGACAAGGGAAAAAGGAGAGATTTATGAGCACCGCTCTGTTTGCTGATATGATTTCATTCTTTTTTTTCATTCTTTTTTTTCTCTTTTCCTTAGAACGGCTATCAAAACAATAGATGATTGTGGATAAATCAGACAACTGGCTCGTTTTCGGTTAAGTCTTGTCAACTGTGAAATGTCTGTCCTTCAGAGAGAGAGAGAGAGAGAGAGAGAGAGAGAGAGAGAGAGAGAGAGAGAGAGAGAGAGAGAGAGAGATGGGGGTCACACACACACATACACAAACACACACACACACACACACACACACACACACACACACACACACACACACACACACACACACACACACACACACACACAGACATGAGTCCCAGGCCTTCTAGTTTCACGTGACTCTGAGTTGCTGCCATAGATCTCATGGTGCAAATGATCTCTGCAAGTGATCTTCAGTCTTCAACAATACCGTGTTTTGTCCTTGACCTCTGCTGCATGTGGTTCTTATCAGGAGTGTGGCAACAGACATGCTGTCATCACAATGCAATTATGTGCTGTTTAGCCATTATTCATCATACGGCAAGTGTTTGTGTGACAGAACGATTCTTTTTGTTACTATGGATTTATGTAAATAATACTAATATTGTAGGAACAAGGCATTCATCACAGTGTCTGCTTCTCTCGCGATGTGTATGTACAGCATAACTTGAAAGTGCCATATTGAATTATGTGTCACATTCATTTGAAGTTAGGGTTTTACGCCACATATTTATTCTTGAATATACGGGTGCTGCCTGTGTAAGCTGTAAAGCCCAGAATGGTGTTATTGTCTGGGAGTCTCCTACAGCGCGTGACA
>NC_085860.1:44710366-44752866 GCF_034702125.1 Engraulis encrasicolus | reverse complement strand
GACTGTGTAATATAGCCTCATATTTTGCTGATGTAATTCCTTTCCCCCGCGGGCCCACTGGGCATTCCATTTGGAAGGCCAGCTGCTCCAACAGGCCCTGCAGTAGCAGAACGCCAGCACAGGATTAGGTCTTAACAGGCCCTGCAGTAGCAGAACGCCAGCACAGTGTAAAGCTCGATTCAGACGGGATAAATATTATCTATGGACCCCTGGTAATTCGCAATTACCCCCGGACCTCTGTGATTTTTCGGGGCGCATTCGGACGGGATAAATAAACGTCTGTTATTTACTCAATTCACAGACATTACAAGGGGGTGCAGACGGCGCGCCTATGTGAAATTACCCCAGGACGTCTGTGTTTCACCGAAATACAGTAGGTAATTTGCGGCTGAATTATTACCTCTCAAATCGCGGACATGGCACATTCGCACAGGACTAAAAACTCAGACATTCTCCGTAGTTATTCCGAATTACCGGGGGTCCATAGGTAATAAAAGTCCCGTCCGAATCGGGCTTAAGGTTATAATAGGCCCTGCAGTAGCAGAACGCCAGCACAGGATTAGGTCCTAATTGTGTAAAAGGTGTAGCGGTGTAGGCAGACATAGTACAGTACTGACAGCTGGCATCCAAAGTTTGAGGGTTTTTTTTATGTGCGTCATTTAACTTTTTTTTTAGGTACATGTACAAAATACTTGAACACTGACAAGAAGTTGCACACTACATTTTGTAATTTGTAAAGTAAAGTTAGAAAGTTTTTGTAAAGTTAGAGTTGGACCAACTAGAATCGTCTTAAATGCGATGCTCTATTTTGTAAGGCATATCAACACACTGCAAAATGGACTCTGTCTGTGTGCCATATCAGATCTAGTAAATTGATAGCATCCATATGCAGTCTCTGGGCAGGTGGAAGGTTGGTGACATGAATCAGCTCCAGATGTGCTATCCAGATGATGTCTGTGCATCCATCCATATGGGTTGAAAGATGAACCCACAGTTAAAATACCAGTGTTACTGTAACTCTGTGACAGAGTTTCAAGATACCGGTAACTCAAAAATAGTATTCATTTTAGTCTTTGTTCAGTGTAGCACTCTCAGAGTTAATTCTACTCAATATTAAGAATTGTAGAGTTCAAATTACTCTGGATACCTGCTGAATTTTACCCTGACTTTTGACACCACGTTGGAGTAATTTGGCTCTCTCCACAGTGTTGCAAAAACTCTATCTGCATTATCTGTTTACTCTGAAACATTGACACCCCATTTATACAGTGTAAAAGGAAGAATCGTGGCTTCAGCGTTGTGGCCTAGGGCAGTGTTTCCCAACCTTTTTTGTCTTGTGTACCCCCAAGCCTTTTCGTTGTGCCATGAGTACCCCCTAAGTCAAGTTCTATATCGCTTTCTCTATCCCAATGTAACTAAGTTCCATATATTTATTAAAATTGCATTTTTCCAAGTACCCCCTGCAGTGTGCTCGTGTACCCCTAGTGGTACACGTACCCCTGGTTGGGAAACACTGGCCTAGGGGTAGCTCAGTCTTGGAACGTTTTCTAACATTTTGAGATTCTGCCCATGTCATTGCGAATATAAAGCGTTTCTCGTCAGGCAATGTGCTGCGGTGTCACATACAAGTCTTTGATCTTCAGGTTCACAGAATGACTCATGACAACCTTGTTTCATACTTATATTTTTTCATGGATAGATTTTAATAATTTTGGAATTCTACATTCATCAGCAGTGGATCCCTCCTCCCTTTGAAACTAGTTTCTGACATTTTCTTTCTGACAATGATGTTTCTGACGGCAGCTTTCATTTGGATCACATACTGTCCGGCATGCATACTATACACATATAGTCAGTACATGTGCATACTGTACAACACACACACACACACACACACACACACACACACACACACACACACACACACACACACACACACACACACACACACACACACACACACACACACACACACACACACATACCCACACACCATCACCTTAATTCACCAGTTACCTCTGTCCCAGTGCATTCTTTCCCCTCTCTCAAATGAAAGGAACATGCAGAGTAAAAAGCCTCTGTAAGCCACTCATTATGTAGATCCGGCTGGGGCTGCCATAATTAAGGGCGGGATGAATATGCATGGCGCGCTATTGTTTGCCGTGCACAGAACAGACTAATCTCACACTATGGAACAATGACGGCAGCGGAGGCAGCCGCGGTGGCGGTGGCGGTGGCGGCTCTGGCCCTGGCTGTGGGACGCGCCTGAAGTCACCGTGTCACCGTCACGGCGCTGGCAAGACTGAGTAGGATCTCTTCTTCCATGGTGACAAAGCGTGGATGACAGCCCAGGCCTCTATTGAAGCAATCCCACAGGAAATGAAACGTGACATCTCTCTTTCTCTTTCTGTCTCTTTCTCTCTCTCTCTCTCTCTCTCTCTCTCTCTCTCTCTCTCTCTCTCTCTCTCTCTCTCTCTCTCTCTCTCTCCCTCACCCCTTTCACGTCCTCCGTAGATGTGTGTTTGTGTGTGTGTGTGTGTGTGTTTCTTTTCTCAAACTAAATCAAAATAAGGTTGCCTAATTTAATTTATCCCCAGTTCTATTATTTTATTCCTCTTGTCACTGAAAAGAGGAGAGTGCGTGTAGTCAGGGGGCTTAGTGAAATCCGACTTTAATTTTGTGCCTGCGGTAGGAGCAGAATGATTATGAGCCCACAGAGAGAAGCCCTGACTGGCAAATCTAATGAAGAAAGCTGCTACTCTGCAAGTGACATGTCTGAACTGATGGCAGATTGGAACTCACTCACACAATCAACTTGACTTTTTTACCTTAGTCAGACGACAAGCTGTTCCATCACCTTATTCCAAGGGTTCCCAAACTTTACCATGGCAAGGCCCCCCCACATACCGGTATATTGCAGCCAAGGCCCACCTTACATGGGTCATGCCACACTATTTTTCTTTGCATCCCTTTTCACAATCATAGTCTAGGTCTGTTAGTCAGTGCCCCACTGGAATATATAAAATAATAACGTGACAACAATAAGGTAATGTTCAGAGATGCAATAGATTATTATAATGCAGTTCTTATTGGGAATATTGTAAAGGTTATTTTGGTTTATTTTGGTGCACAACATTAACTGTCAGTACTCAGATCAGAACCAAAACAGGTGTGGCTAATTAAGGAAGGCATGGAACACTAAAGAGTAACTGTCAATTTTTTTAATTTTAGAACTCTGCTGTAGAATACTCAATGGCAACCACTGCTTGCTGTGAAGACTAATTAGTTAGGTTGCTGGGCCTAGTGAGTCAACGAGAACATCTTGCCAATTAAGGGTTCTGACAGTTACTCTTCAGTGTTCATTAGCTAAGTTAGATTATGTTATTTTTACTACAAATGCAATAGCTCTACATGGGTTGTCAATTTTTGTTTCCCCCTGGCTGCACACAACTCAACCTCTGATTGTTGGAGACTGCTGTCGGTCAAAAAATTTGCTCACGTCGTTGACTGCCAGTGTCTTGCCCTTCCTCACAACACTGTTTTATAAACAAAGTCTAGTTTAAATAAAAATTGTGCTATACCCCTGGCCCCCAATTTGAAAACCTCTGCCTAATGAATGAGCCAGTACCTTTACATGCACTTGGAGAAATGAGAAGTATTGCCTTAGTCTGAATATAGTCACAGTTTTAAAAGCCATGTGTACACCTTAGTTGGACTGACATTGAACTGAATTGCAGTTTCTGAAGTCACACTATTCTTTCCAGATAATGTGATGCATTGTCAGTGTTTTCTTACTGTGTGTGTGTGTGTGTGTGTGTGTGTGTGTGTGTGTGTGTGTGTGTGTGTGTGTGTGTGTGTGTGTGTGTGTGTGTGTGTGTGTGTGTGTGTGTGTGTGTGTGTGTGTGCATGCATGCGCGCGCGTGTTTGTGTGTGCTACGCTTGCTTGCATGTGTGCGTGCATGTGTATGTGTATGTGTGTGTTTGTCAGTGCTTTCCTACTTTGTTTCTTCCTAATTGGCATCGGCTGCACAGACGGCAGATACGCATCTCTGATTGGCGGCCCATATGTACAGCAGGTATGCACTCCCTCATTATGCGCGTGTGTGTGTGTGTGTGTGTGTGTGTGTGTGTGTGTGTGTGTGTGTGTGTGTGTGTGTGTGTGTGTGTGTGTGTGTGTGTGTGTGTCTGTGTGTGTGTGTGTGTGCCTGTGTGTGTGTGTGTGTTTGTGTGTGCGTGTGTCTGTCTGTGTGTGTGTGTGTGTGTGTGGCCACATGCCAAGGACGCCATGCCCACCGGTCGGTGACCACATGTGGCCACCTGCTACTCTTATCGTATGTCATGCCAGGTTGGTTTTGAGTCCGTCTCAAAACTCCTAATATTCCTTGCTGGGCGCTACGGAAAGATGGAGAGATTGAGTAAACAGGCAGTTGGAAACAAGGAATAGAAAATGACTTTTTGTAGAACTCATAACATTTTCTGAACAAACATAGAGCATGTAGGTCCTTAATAACTCTGGTTCTATGCCTGAAGTAGCAGATGAACGTGATAAATGAGTTTATTGCATTCCACATGATAAATATCACTTCAGGCAGTCTATTCATTTGTACCTGCTCTCATGCAAAACTATAACCTATCCCCATTGCAACTTAAAATTCATTACAACTCTGCCAAAGTATGTTGTGCTTTGCGTCACACCTGTGTAAACCTTGATAGGAGCTGTCAATCACGGCCAAAGAAAAGGAGAATTCTTTTTTTCCTGGTTTTGCGCACAATTCCAGAAAGAAAGTCAATTTCCACTTCTCAATTTTCCATGCATTATGTCCCATGCAGTCAAGTGACTGCTAATGTGGATGGCATTCATGAAAGCTTCTCCTAGTGGGTTGCATACATGATCTTTTTGGGTATTCATGTATGACGCTACACTGCCAGAATGCTTTTTGCTCTGCTGTTGTATTTCACATACTTCACCAGCAGATGGAGCAGTGAACCTGCTTTCTGAGATCAGTCATCTCAACCCCAGCCATTCCCCATACTTTCGAATACCTTAGTTGCAAAGGTGTTATATGTATGGAATTGAGAGTGAGAATAACAGGCCATGATATGTCATAACATGTTATAAGAAACTGGAAATACTGATTTCACTGACAATTGAATTATCCGAGTCACATGACCAGGGAAGCTGACAGGGGGGACAGAGGGGTCATTTGTCCCAGGTCCAGGGAGACAGGGGCCCTAGAAATGGGTCCTCAATACATTGTTAATACCGAATTTGGGGCCCTTTCAGGTGACTTTGTCCTGGGCCCAGCCAAAGCTGTCAGCGGCCCTGCATATAACACTTGTGTTAAAAATGGTTCCATTAATCCAGCAGTGGGGAAGCTGATCACAAAGGTGTGGGGAACATTGTTCCGCCTCAACACCTACGCACCTGTTTCACACCGCAGGTTAATTCTAGCTGTATGCACACATTTATTCTCTAACCCGTACCCACTCGATGTGCAGACCATTTAAATGGTGTGCGTATCGAGGTCAATTATGAACACATTAGTCTGTTGCCCCACCGGGACGTCCATAAGGGGTTCAGTTCAGTGCCCAACTGTTACTTGCTGAATACCGCTACGTACTTCCTAATGTGCAGGTATGTAAGACTTGGTACTGTATATGCACTCAACGAGTGAGCACATTACTAATGAGCAGGTATGGTTTGGTGGTCAGCGCAAATGATATGCGCGCCCATGAGAAGCTTGTGTGGCTGCGCGGCTGGCAGAGGGCACGCCAAGGTGAATGACCCTAATTAATGTACCTTGGCCTGGCTTTGGTTTCGTCCTTCTTGTCCAATACGGCTCATTACAAACGCCGCCATGTTGGCCCGGGCTCCTAATTTGTGGTGTCATGGGAGAGGGTCTCACACGCTTGCACAAATGCACACACACACACAGTCACACACACACACATACGCACACGCACGCACACACACACACACACACACACACACACACACACACACACACACACACACACACACACACACACACACACACAAATACTCTCTCTCTCTCTCTCTCTCTCTCTCTCTCTCTCTCTCTCTCTCTCTCTCTCTCTCTCTCTCTCTCTCTCTGTGTAATTAGGCCTCAACGTTTTCACACAACAGCTGCCATCGCTCCACTACAGTCTGCCTCTGATACCCAAGCCTGCCCACATGTCATCACTGCCATACCCAAGCCTGCCCAATGGGGCCTCATTTTCTATCTCTCATTGTCTCTTTATAGTAGTTACTGCGTCGATGTGGAGCTCCTGATGGCTGACAACTGAATCCACACACACGCACACAAACAAGAGGGTATATCAATAATTTTTCAGACCAATGGAGGAATAGAAAAATGACGCTGTACGATTATACAGTTTTAATGATGTCAAAGCCCAAGGATTCTTTACACACACACACACACACACACATACACACACACACACACACACACACACACACACACACACACACACACACACACACACACACACACACACACACACACACACACACACACACACACACACACACACACACGTCTGAAGCTCCCACTTGTAGAGAGATGGCGTTCATAGTAGACACGTGCGCGCACATGTAGACACACACACACACACACACACATGCATAGCGCACACACACACACACACACACACACACACACACACACACACACACACACACACACACACACACACACACACACACACACACACACACACACACACACACACACACACACACACACACACACACACACACACACACACACACTTCCAAACTGCCAAACTCTTCCGCAGTACGTGGCTGATGAGAGTTGAGTGTCCTGCCGTCTTGACGGGTCAGTGAATGTTTCTGATGAGCAGGCTGCTTCTGACTCATTCGTGCTTTAATCCCAGATGTTGTGCACCAGGGGCCTGAAATGATGCACGTCATTTTCTATTTAGCTAAAGAGAAGCCCTGAACCGTGATGCCCTCCGTGTCTAGTCAGGAGGACTGCTGCTTCTTCCTGGCAATTTTGCTGGTGGTAACCGTTGTTCATTTTAACGTCTGATTAGTTTGCTTCTTTTGTTTTCCACTGTGTCATTATGTTCCTCTGAGAAATTAATTTAGGGTTTCACACATGTACACACACCCACATACCACCTCCCCAACACACACATACATACAGACACTCGTACACACGCACATGCACACATATACTCACACTGCACACACACGCTCATACACACATGCACACATGCAAAGGTACACACGCAGGTATGCACACACATACACACACAAACACAAAGATACTCACAAGGTTTGAAAAAAGCCCTGCAATGTGTCTCGATGAAAAAGTTTGCGAAACCTCCACGATTTTGCCAAATTGCCATGTTTGTCGACTGATAGTAGCTATTTGTTGATCAGAGAGGTGACCGGATAATGACTGGGAGACACTAATTCTGGCGCGATTGTCCTCTGAATCTCAGCTAATGACTTTTGAGCACTGTTGTGTTGTGTTGTGCAGTGGAGCTGATGAAACCTAGTCAGGCATTGGGATGCTCTCAGACTACTGATTACACTCTGTTGAGCTGTCTTTTCCAAGAGCCTTGTGTGCTTTTGTTTTTGTGTTTACTTTGTCTGTGTTTGTGTGTGTGTGTGCATGCACGTGTGTGTGCATGTGTATGTGTGTGTGTGTCTGCGTGTGTTTACGTGCTTGTGTGCGTGTGAGTGTGTGTGTGTGTGTGCGTGTGTGTGTGTGTGTGTGTGTGTGTGTGGGTGTGGGTGTGGGTGTGTGCGTGCGTGCGTTTGATTCTGCATATGCAAATATGGTAATTGAGACTAATCACACCAGAGTTCCAGTTGGTTTCCCCCTGTTTCCCCCTCTACTGTTGTTCTGATATCCTCTCTGTTGAGTCGATGCTTATAGAAAATGAAATAACATTTCACTGGAGGTATACTACAGCGGTGGTTAAGTGATAAACCTGGTTTAGCTTACCCAGCGGCGGTCGTAAACCTTACGCTAGAGGAGCCTGGGGCTTTCTTCTCCTCACTAAACAAAATGTCAACGGGATCTTCTTATATCAGGTTTACGACCAGGGCGCGTATTAGCCTCCATAATTGCCGGGCACTGCCTTTTAATGCGGGGGGGTTACTACCTTTTACATTTTTACACCAATTGCGTTTAATATGCCTGTAACCTTCCCCCCAAACCTCCTATTTATGTCTCTCTGAGTACATATCATACTGCATTTTAATCAGGGAATGCCATCCCATCCCGCTAGTACCCAGCTGTAATTTGAATGATGTTTATGGCCATCTCCAGGTTAAATAAACCAGCTTTATCACCTCGCCACGTTCATAGCATATCTCTCAGACTCGATCTGTTGCCCATGGATAGACAAACATCCCTGGGCATTGTTTATATAGCACTAAGCTGAAATGTCTTCGTACCAGATGGCATGCGGCAAAAGCATTATCCCACACTGTTGTATGTGGTTGGTCTCTTTTTAGCCAAAGGTATGAGTACCGGTAGCGTTTTCTCGCCGCCAGGACAATCGATGGCTGATCAATGGAGGTGAAGCGTTTGGCTCAGGGCGGTGACACAGAAGTATGCTGTAAGTAGCCCTAGGATGTGGAGCCGTGATTGAGAGGGTCGGGAGTTCACTTGTCTTGCCTGATCCACCTGCTGTCGATATTGTCCTTCAGCAATGGGCAAATCAACTCTCTCTCTTTTTTTCTGTGAATAGCAAAGCACCTCACCAACAGGGATGATGTGTTTGTCTATTTTTTTAAGGTTTGGCTTAAATGACATCTGTAATCATACCAACTGCTGTATATCAATACAGTTTAATTTATGGAATAAGTGTATTATCTTTGTCTCTCTGTCTCCGTTTGTCTCTCTCCCAGTTTATATTTTATTTCTTCCTTTCTCTTTTGTTGTCGCTTTCTTCATCTATCTCTCTCCTCCTTTGTATTGTTATGTTGTCTTGATGTTTCTCTCCATCTCGCTCTCCATCTCTCTCCCATCTTGTTTTTCCCTGTGTCTATCTGCATTCAGTCACCAGTCAACATTTTTGATTGTCATCAGCTTTGTTTGGGATTGTTCAGTATTTCATCTCATCATCAACATCTATCTCATCACTCTCCCTCTCCCTTTCTAATATCTTTCTCCTTTCTGTTACTGTAATACAAGAGCTCGCTTCCCCCTTGAAGCAAGTACAAGATGCGTTTCCCCAGCGCGCACAATCCCCCATTATTTAGTGTTGGTGCCAAGTAGGTGATCTCATGAATAATACAGCGGTCTCCCAGTGTCTCATGTCGATGTCAGCAATAAAGACATCTCCCCCTGTCCTAGCCCACGAGGAGACGTGGAGAGGCCTTGTGCATTAGTTGTGATGGTTGACAATAAATCGCATCCTTGTGTGTGTGTGTGTGTGTGTGTGTGTGTGTGTGTGTGTGTGTGTGTGTGTGTGTGTGTGTGTGTGTGTGTGTGTGTGTGTGTGTGTGTGTGTGTGTGTGTGTGCATGAGAGAGAGAGAGAAAGAGAGAGAGAGAGAGTGTGTTTGTGTGTGTGTGTGTGTGTGTGTGTGTGTGTGTGTGTGTGTGTGTGTGTGTGTGTGTGTGTGTGTGTGTGTGTGCGCGTGAGAGAGAAAGAGAGAGAGAGAGAGAGTTTGTGTGTGTGTGTGTGTGTGTGTGTGTGTGTGTGTGTGTGTGTGTTTGTGTGTGTGTGTGTGTGTGTGTGTTTACTCTGGTGTGTACTCCACTGTACTGGTCTGTAGGTCAAGGCACATGCGTGTGTGTTCCCCTGGAGATGGGGCATAGTGGAGCACCATACTTTAGATAGGTGGTCCTTGTGTGTGCTGAACACATTGCCGCCACCACCACCATTGCCACTTTTCGGGGTCTGTGTCTAAGTGCCAAAATAGGCGCCACAATACAAGTGGTGCTTCATCACGGGTAAGCGCGGCGGGCACGAGGGCCTCCCGTGGATTTTATGGCCAGGAGGTGTCAGATTGGGGCATAATTGGCACAGCTGAAGGGTTTTTTATGACTCTGTTTACTTCAGAAGAAAGAAAGAACCAGGGGTTTCAAACATGGCCACATGTGTGTTAGGTGTGAGTGAGAGACCGGATGGCTTGATTTGAATGCCTCGAGGGGTCTGTCTCTGTCTTTCTGTCTCTCTCTGTCTCTCTCTTTGTCTGTCTGTCTGTCTCTCTCTCTCTCTCTCTCTCTCTCTATCTATCTATCTATCTATCTATCTATCTATCTATCTATCTATCTATCTATCTATCTATCTATCTATCTATCTATCTATCTATCTATCTATCTCTCTGTGTATGTGTATGTTTGTGTGTTTGTGTCTTTCTGTTTCTATACATGTCCTTTCAGTAGAGGTGTGTGCATCCGTGTTCATGTGTGTGTCCATCCATAGCGCCAAGGTAAGTATGTCCTGTATGTAGTATGTGTGCCTTGAGTGTCTGGGGTTGTTGTGTGAAGATGTATGTGGTGGGTGTCCGGTGGATGTGTTATCCTTGACTTAAGCCATTGATGCAGAGCTGAGGGACATTAGTGGAGATTTATCTGCTGATGTGATGGATGGCCTCCTCATGCTCTCCTGCCTCCGCACCCTCTTCCCTCTACATGTTTAACATGGCAGCTCACACTCCTCCATGGACCGCTGTTGTACCAAACTGTCAAAGTAAAAGCCACGTTATCTGCTGTATGTGCATATCCATAACCATTATCAGTGAATATGAAGAAGATGGCATGTGTTTCATGATGTTTAGGTTTGACACTTGGGCATGTTAAATATATTGAGTGATGCTCATATAGCATCATAGCATCACTGTAACGTAGTGTTGCAAAACTGTAAAACTATAGTGATATTATCTACGTCAAAACTTTAACAGAGAATATTAAGAGGATTGTAATCATGACACATTATTAAGTTGATTGTTTGGGTTCAACACTTTGCATGCCGTTCCACCAGTGGAACGCTGTAATAGCAACTGAAAAACTTGGTCATTGCCATTCTGGTAACTAGGGCTGTAACGATACACTCAACTCACGATTCGGTTTGTATCACGATTCATTACCTACGGTTCGATACACCCCACGATTTCGAATTTGCCAACATTATAAACTTTATGAATAAAAACTATGATAGTTTATAGGTACAATAGGTTACAAGAGGCTACTAATCATTTTAAAAAGTTTCTATATAATGATGATGATGCTTGGAAGCGCTATCACTTCATATCGTGTGGTTGCTTTCTGGGCTGATGGGTATCAAAACGTTAAAAGGGTGTATCACGATACGGCCTCCTTGTATCACGATACAGTATCGTGACTCTGTGTATCACGATTTCTCGGTTCGATACAATATCGTTACAGCCCTACTGGTAATGGATAATTTATAACAGGGGCCGTGTCTTACTGGGTTTAACATGTCAGGCAATATTCCTGTATGTACTCCCATGGCACTGAACGTAATGTTGTGCAAAACTGTCAAAGTAAAAGTGACAACATCTACAGTATGTACATGGCCAAAACCATTAATAGTGAAGATTAAGAAGATCTATTATAAACATTTCAACCTAAATATCAAGTGAAGCATGTGTCGTGTGTTCAAGTGATGCTTCTCCCACTGCACCGTGCGTAATGTTGTAGCAAAACTGTCAAAGTAGAAGTTGTGTTATCTATGTGCATATTATCAAAACCATTATCAGTGAACATTAAGAATACGGGCCTCATCATACACATGACAAGTGTTAAAAGAGGTCAGGTGATGCTCGTGAATGTGCTCTCCCTCTACCAAGCTTAAATGTTTGTCGTAGCGTAAACATTGCATTATGTATGTGGATAGTCAAATCCATTATCAGTGAATATTAACAAGATCCATCATAAACATGGCACGTTTAGATGTTAAGGTTTGACGATGGGTCATGCTACACATGTAATGTGGTGCTCCTGTGCTGTACCCTCAAATATAATGTTGTGCAAAACATGTCAAAGTAAAAGTCCAACATGGCACCATGACATTGCATATAAATGCAATGCCGACTACCGTCTAGGTCAGACGTGGGCAAACTCAGGCCCGGGGGCCACAAGCGGCCCGCTCGGCCATTTCACGCGGCCCTCAGAGCCTTTCCAAGAAAAAAACAGATTCATATGGTCACTCATTCTTAAATTGGCTACCTAAAACAAGAGTCTTGGAAACCTAAGATTACTAAAGTCTAAATCTAGATACAGTTAGCATGAATGCCATAACTGACAATGGTGTAATTATGTTGGCGTACACCATTTCTTACTATTGCCATGGGCATGTTGCCTATGACATCCGGCCCTTTGGTCAACTTTCTAAACCCAATGCAGCCCTTGGGCAAAAATAATTGCCCACCCCTGGTCTAGACTCTACCCTGTGTGTGCACCACACTTTTGCACGTTTCCTTGTACAACACTCTGTGACAGGTTAGGGGTAGGGGTGTTTTTGGTCTGGGCAATTTCTCAGTTTTCGGTGCTTGTTTCGCTGTTGGCAAAAGTAAAGCTGCAGAAACATTGCTTTACTGGTTTTGGTCAGGGTGCTTTGCACCAACACGCAGAATGCACTAGTGTGTTGGTAGCAGGCCTTGTTATGATGCTAGTTTGAAAAGTCACCTTATTTACTATTAGTCTAGTCATTATAGGGGGTCCACGCGCACCCCCCGTAATTGTTGTTGACACCCATTTTTTTAGACTCCTTAATATGTCTAGTTAACAATAAAAGATGTTAACATTGCTGCAAATTGTCCCATGACTGTTTTTCAGAGGTCATCTTGGAAACTGTGCAATAGCGATTTGTGCAATTCTGATATTTGACTATTCACATAACTTTTGAACCAGACATGGTACAAAGACAAACTAGACCACTTTTCCACATAATTCCAGCATGGGGAATTGATTGGAAGGGTCATTGGGCTCATACAAACATGTTTAGACTACTTTGTAGGACAAAAATGACTAAAATGTATCAAATATTCTATAGATTCGGACATTAACTAATGTCTAAGTTTTCAAAAATAGTGCAAAGATTACAGAAATTGCCAGTATTTATGACTAAATACATTCCTTGACTTCAGGTGACTTCCATACATACTGTCATTAACATCAAAACATCCCTGCAACCTTTTAAGGCTATACTCAGTCATGGTTGATGCGAAAAACACAAAATATTAGCAATCTGATGCATTGAGATGCATTGATGACTTGACCCTCCTAAAACTTCTAGCAACAGATTTTTTCAGTGGTTTACAATAGTATCAGATGTACGTAGAACATAAAAAAAGTTTACCAAACTCTGACTTTTAAAAAAGGTCTCAATTTCAAGATGGCCGCCAACAGACCCTTTGCATGATCATGACCCAAAAATGACCTTAAAATGACTCGGAACAGTGATATTTGATAAATGTTTTGACCATGTCATATTATAATTATTATATCTGCTTGATGGGTAAGTGATACAATTTCATATGAAAGAAGTTCACTACAACTGTGGTTTTGTAAAGTGATGATGGTAGAAAGCTAGAAACTCATACAAAAGACCAAATTTGTGTTTCAAACATGTGAAGACAGGACAGGACACACGTTGAATTGCAAAACAGGACAGCATCTGATGTGCAGAGGCACAAAAAAAGATAATGTGAAACTACTGCAGTGACCACAAAGAAATGCTAGACCAAAGTAAATTGTCAGCAACAGTAATAAAAGCAGTATATATATGTTAAGGCATAGAGAACAGAGTGGGTCTAGTGCACACGGCCAATAGTGCAAAGTATTCTGTGTCCCTCAGCACTGCCCAGAGCATGGACGAGATGCCAGGAGATATGCCAGTACACCAGGGAACGTAGAGGAGACCATAGGATGGTTTAATATCTCCTGTGTGCCAAGTGACACAGGAAGAGCTCTGCAAAATGAGCTTTACAGGCAACTAATGTAGGCCTACATGCTGCTGTTCAAATGGTCAGAAACAGACTTCATGATGAGGGTATAAGGTCCTGGTATCCACACTAAGGTGACCATCTCCGTGACAAGTAAAAGGAGGACATATTTTCAGATGGGGGGTGTGGGGGTCCTCCTCCAAGAAAAAGTGTGTCTTAGATGTAATTACATGCATTTTAATGCATTTTTGCTTGGCTTCATGCAGTGCCGTACGCCGGACAAGGCACTGAAAAGACAGACTGTCCGTTCTTATGACGGACGTCTGCCACCCTAATCAACACATGGGGCCTATGCTTTCTGAGCAGCACCGTAGGGGACAGTTTGCGTAAGAACAGAGAACATCAAAATGGCAAATTCACAGTCGGCGCCTTGTGCTGTTCATAAATGATGCTGCAGGCAGCATAACAACATTCTCCATGTTCTCTCCAGACTTTGTCATGTCTGTCACATGTCTTCAGTGTGAACCTGCTCTCATCTATGAAGAACACAGGGAAACAATGGTGAATGTGCCAGTTTTAATTCTCTCTGATATACGCAAATCGCTCCCTACAGTACCTAACACCATCCACTACCTATAAAACCGGCAGAAATATGTCACACTCAGTCCCTGGATTCATCCTTTATCCTAGATTCATCAATATCAATTCAGTCCCACATCATAATAGTCACCAAATCTGCTTTCTACCATCTCACAAACATCTCCAGACTCACTTTCAACACACACACACACACACACACACACACACACACACACACACACACACACACACACACACACACACACACACACACACACACACACACACACACACACAGACCATATAAAGCAACCGTGGTGGTGTTTTGAAAGTCACTATCAAGAATTGTTATTGTTTCTGACCATTTTAGCACTTGACATTAGTGGCCTATAAAGCTCAATCTGCAGGGCCCTGGTAGCGCTCTTGCTGTGGCACCTGGCACAAGGAAGGAGATAGTGATCCCACTGCTGGATTGTAAAACCATCCTATGGCCTACTCCATGTACCTTGGTGTACTGGCATCTCCTCCATGCTCTGGACATTGTGGTGAGGGACATAGCAAACCTTTTTTGCCACAGCTCACATAGATGATTGGATGAGTGGCACTAGCTGAGCAAATGCTCATGAAGCAGTGGCATTAGTGCGCTATTTCAGTGACGAAGGGTTGGTGTCCCAGTAGAGAGCCTCACTCATGCATCTCTCCATGGATTTTGTGTAGCTCACTCTCTCTACACCAGTAACAAAACCAGTGCAGTGATGGGTGAAGGGTGTGAAGGGTGTTGCTTGCCCTCGGTATTGGGTGTGGAAGTTGACAACAATCTCTTCAGTCTCGCTACCTGTCAGCAGGAGGTTGTTGTGTCTGTACCACATCAACAATGTCAACCAGTCTTATCAACCGATGGTGAGGATATCCACTAGAGCTCTGTCGTCTGGAAACTCCCAAAGAGGGTTGGTGCTAATAGGTTGTTTAGCACTGAGGACTGAGCACACCTTGGGCCCTGTGCTCAGTGTTATGGTAAATGAGGTTCTTGGCATTTGGTGCTTGGCTAAAGAAGTCTTGCTGAATGCTGGATTGTAATCCATTACCAGCATCCTCATATGTCAGAGCATTCTCTCATATTAGTCTTTTTATAGAGATGGATTATGGCTGGGAGGACTGGAGAAATTGCATCCTCTGGGGAAGACCTGGCTGAGCATCAGGCGCGGTTCTGGCATAGAGGCGTTGCTAGGCAACCGCCTTAGGCCCCGCCTTAGCCCCCCAAATTTAGGGGCCCCCTCTGACTGGGAGCGGAAAATTTCACATAGTAATTGGGGCCCCTTTGGACAGTAATTCACAAATAAATGGTAATTTTCATAAATAATGAATTTTGTATGTTTAAATTGGAAATAAGAGCAACACAATACATTACAAACAAATACAGATCCCGTGCACACCCCTCTCTTTCGTGTTAAAATGGAATATTCCATCCATGCATGCCATGTGCGCGAGACGAGTTCCAAAACATTCGCTACGTTCCCACACAACATGCCTGCGCATATCTGCACCGCTCAAATGCGCACAATGCGTAATTACGGCGCATTCGGAACGCACTGTGAGTGCGCATTGCTGCCCATATATGCGCAGCGGGTCCCTCCGCGAACGCGCTGAAGAGGGAAGCGACTCAAGCGAGGTGACTGACATTTCTAGGTGGTGAACAGACATGCGAGTTTTGTGCTTTCCTGAATATGGATAACACTGTACGTAAATGTTTTAAAACTCCAACATCGGTAACTTTGGATAACCCACGACATGACATGTTAGAAGCCTGGACTATCTCCGTGGATCGGACAGCGACAAGGAAACGGTGCCCTACACTGTAGCACTAGCAGGTCAACTACTGTGGCTATCCCCACTGATGGATCTGTGAATGGCCGCGGCACTGATAACCCCAAGTTTTGTTTAATGAATACCTCGTGAGATATTTTGTTTCAAAAAGGCGTTACTTTTCCTCTAGATGTGAACTGGAATTGGCTCGAGTAAGTTATTCCATTGAAAAGGACACAGCCTTTAAGCGCTTGCAGACGGTGCATCGGTTACTGTATCATCAGACAACCTTCTCAATCTCTCTGAAATGATTTCAGAAACATGCTGTCGAAATTTTGAAAGGCTTAAACAAGCATGCAGCTTTCAAGGAACATTCTGTAACTTGATGCGATGTGGCGAGATTTAGAACATCGCAGAATTAGCTGACATGTCAGCCATAGCTCCAGTAGATATGCTGGAGTTTTTAATAATGAACTGCGTTACGTGGCGATATTGCTGGCTAGTTCTGGATGCTAACAGGAGGTGATGTGGAAGTTCAGCCTGGAGAAACGCCGACGTGATTGACAAAAGACAGCGCACTCTACTCATAGTAAGTCCAGTGGCGGACTTAGCAATTTGGGGGCCTAAGGCGAAGTTAGCTAGGGGGCCCATCGGCCCACCGGCCCACCGGCCCACCCAAGTGTGTACCCCCCCCTTGAAAAATAATAATAATAGCCTAATAGGCTTGCTTAGAGATGCTTAGCTCACAGCATCTTCTGTATCACAGATACACATTTCAAAAACTAAGCTCTCTACAGCAGTCAGAAGACCTCCTGAACATAATGTGCTTGGGCCAAGTTTTGCTTTAGACATTTAGACAGCATTCAATGTTGACATATTCAACATTGCAATCTTCACATGCACATCAATCACTTACACATGGGCATCAAAGGCTTCTCTCTCTCTCTCTCTCTCTCTCTCTCTCTCTCTCTCTCTCTCTCTCTCTCTCTCTCTCTCTCTCTCTCTACCCAGACCATTGCAGTGGCAAACACACGGTGGTAGATGGACACTCCCAACTGAGATCGCTCCCGGACGTGTAGTCCCAGGTTTTTCTATCACTCCCGGACGTGTAGTCCCACCCGATTATATTTCACGTATTATCATACACTGCCACATACAAGCAGGTTAGGGTTATGTTTAGGGTTAGGGTTAGGGTTAGAAACAAAAAACTAACATCAAAAAGATAACTAGCTCCGTTATATGGCGGTGGGGCCGATAGTCTGGCTAGTGGGAGCGAGCCGACAGGGGAGCGTCCTGCGTTGGGAGCGTCAATCAGGGAATCCAAACACAGATCAAAGTTCAACGACACAAATAAAAATAGACAGTAAGATTGCAGTGTATCATTTTGCCCAAATGCCACCACCGCCACACCACCAACTGCGTGTGCACATGAGGTATTGGACGGCGAGCAGCAAGCATCTCAAACTGAATTGGCTACAAAACAAAACACCACGGCGGGTGAATTCCAAACCAACCAACTGAGGCATAGTAGTAGCAATTCCAATTGCCATCACACACACAAGCGCGCGCGCGCACACACACACACAATCAATGTGACTTACTATGAGTAGAGTGCGCTGTCTTTTGTCAATCACGTCGGCGTTTCTCCAGGCTGAACTTCCACATCACCTCCTGTTAGCATCCAGAACTAGCCAGCAATATCGCCACGTAACGCAGTTCATTATTAAAAACTCCAGCATATCTACTGGAGCTATGGCTGACATGTCAGCTAATTCTGCGATGTTCTAAATCTCGCCACATCGCATCAAGTTACAGAATGTTCCTTGAAAGCTGCATGCTTGTTTAAGCCTTTCAAAATTTCGACAGCATGTTTCTGAAATCATTTCAGAGAGATTGAGAAGGTTGTCTGATGATACAGTAACCGATGCACCGTCTGCAAGCGCTTAAAGGCTGTGTCCTTTTCAATGGAATAACTTACTCGAGCCAATTCCAGTTCACATCTAGAGGAAAAGTAACGCCTTTTTGAAACAAAATATCTCACGAGGTATTCATTCAACAAAACTTGGGGTTATCAGTGCCGCGGCCATTCACAGATCCATCAGTGGGGATAGCCACATTAGTTGACCTGCTAGTGCTACAGTGTAGGGCACCGTTTCCTTGTCGCTGTCCGATCCACGGAGATAGTCCAGGCTTCTGACATGTCATGTCGTGGGTTATCCAAAGTTACCGATGTTGGAGTTTTAAAACATTTATGCACAGTGTTATCCATATTCAGGAAAGCACAAAACTCGCATGTCTGTTCACCACCTAGAAATGTCAGTCACCTCGCTTGAGTCGCTTCTCTCGTCAGCGCGTTCGCGGAGGGACCCGCTGCGCATATATGGGCAGCAATGCGCACTCACAGTGCGTTCCGAATGCGCCGTAATTACGCATTGTGCGCATTTGAGCGGTGCAGATATGCGCAGGCATGTTGTGTGGGAACGTAGCGAATGTTTTGGAACTCGTCTCGCGCACATGGCATGCATGGATGGAATATTCCATTTTAACACGAAAGAGAGGGGTGTGCACGGGATCTGTATTTGTTTGTAATGTATTGTGTTGCTCTTATTTCCAATTTAAACATACAAAATTCATTATTTATGAAAATTACCATTTATTTGTGAATTACTGTCCAAAGGGGCCCCAATTACTATGTGAAATTTTCCGCTCCCAGTCAGAGGGGGCCCCTAAATTTGGGGGGCTAAGGCGGGGCCTAAGGCGGTTGCCTAGCAACGCCTCTATGCCAGAACCGCGCCTGAGTAAGTCACATTGATTGTGTGTGTGTGCGCGCGCGCTTGTGTGTGTGATGGCAATTGGAATTGCTACTACTATGCCTCAGTTGGTTGGTTTGGAATTCACCCGCCGTGGTGTTTTGTTTTGTAGCCAATTCAGTTTGAGATGCTTGCTGCTCGCCGTCCAATACCTCATGTGCACACGCAGTTGGTGGTGTGGCGGTGGTGGCATTTGGGCAAAATGATACACTGCAATCTTACTGTCTATTTTTATTTGTGTCGTTGAACTTTGATCTGTGTTTGGATTCCCTGATTGACGCTCCCAACGCAGGACGCTCCCCTGTCGGCTCGCTCCCACTAGCCAGACTATCGGCCCCACCGCCATATAACGGAGCTAGTTATCTTTTTGATGTTAGTTTTTTGTTTCTAACCCTAACCCTAACCCTAAACATAACCCTAACCTGCTTGTATGTGGCAGTGTATGATAATACGTGAAATATAATCGGGTGGGACTACACGTCCGGGAGTGATAGAAAAACCTGGGACTACACGTCCGGGAGCGATCTCAGTTGGGAGTGTCCATCTACCACCGTGTGTTTGCCACTGCAATGGTCTGGGTAGAGAGAGAGAGAGAGAGAGAGAGAGAGAGAGAGAGAGAGAGAGAGAGAGAGAGAGAGAAGCCTTTGATGCCCATGTGTAAGTGATTGATGTGCATGTGAAGATTGCAATGTTGAATATGTCAACATTGAATGCTGTCTAAATGTCTAAAGCAAAACTTGGCCCAAGCACATTATGTTCAGGAGGTCTTCTGACTGCTGTAGAGAGCTTAGTTTTTGAAATGTGTATCTGTGATACAGAAGATGCTGTGAGCTAAGCATCTCTAAGCAAGCCTATTAGGCTATTATTATTATTTTTCAAGGGGGGGGTACACACTTGGGTGGGCCGGTGGGCCGGTGGGCCGATGGGCCGATGGGCCCCCTAGCTAACTTCGCCTTAGGCCCCCAAATTGCTAAGTCCGCCACTGCTGAGCATACAATGCGATCAAGAAGAAGGTGGATGGGTGTATTTGTTGTTGGATGTGCGACAAGACTAGCCCTTCAAAGCATTTCATGATGCTTGGCATCAGAATAGGAATGATTTCTTTGGGACAACTTTGATGGTGATAGCTTTGAAACATGATGGGATCATGCCTTGTTGGTAAAGAGATAGTTTAGCAAATCTGCTCAGTCTTTGCGCACACAACTTTGGCCATTGTCTGAACCAGCTGGTTTTCATAGGTTGATCGTGGCAGACACAGAGTTTGACACAGACACAGTGTTTCTCACAGATGTGCCTGGAGATAATGGTTTTATGAGCTTTGATTTTAAATCAAAGTGCATCCTGGGGGGTGTATACTAAGAAGCTGGTTTAGTAGTGAAACAGGTGAAGTTAACCTTGTGTTAAAGGCAAATAATTTAATAGAAGAACCTGGAGCCCTCATTTTCTTAACTAAATCATAGGTATATCTATTAGTAAATTTACCATTCCTTGTTGGTTAACTTAGTGGTTTATTACTTAACCATGTTCTCAGTATACCCCCCTGGCTTAATACTGTATATCACCGGTTCCCAAACTTATAGCAGGCCGCGTTCCCCCATTTGGGAAACCCTGCTGTAGATGTTGCATCGTTTAGTATCCTAGTTGTTGGGCATGTTGTGTTACCATGGAAATTAGGATGGATTCTTCTGGCAAATTGCAGGAAAATAGCAATGTGCTGGAGCTGGCTGGCGTGTTGCATGTTTTAAAGAGATAATGGGTGAATTTCTTTGTGAGAAATTGTATGCACTGTGCTGCCAACAAGGAGTTAGGAAATATCAAATAAAACTATGCTGATTCTAAATCTTCAGAATTGCTGAAAAGTGGGAATTTCACATGGTTGTTAACAGTACACAGTAGTGCAATTACTCAGAACATGAACTGATTAAGTCAGAAAACATGGAGTAAAACACCTATATTGCTTTGCTTCACATGATTCTGAGCCAACACATGTCAGCTCTGTTTCACTAATTTAATTTAATTCAATAAGTTTATTTTTATTTATGTTGATAATAGATTTTCTCAATGTCAAAATGTATTTATAATTACTTACCCATGAAGTAAGGATGGTATTAAGAATATTACATTGTCAAAATGCATATCAAACATCACAATTTCCTGTCATTGTATGGTAATTTTCAGACAATGCTCATTTTGTGGGCCTGGTGGCGGCCATCTTGAAATTGAGGCCTTTCTAGTCACCAAAAACTGGGCAAACATTTATTATGTTCTAAGTACATCTGATACTATTGTAAACCACTGAAAAATCTGTTGTTAGATGTTTGGGGACAGTCAATTAATCAATGCATCAGATTGCTAATATATTGTGCTTTTCGCATCAACCATGACTAAGCATAGCCTTAAAAGGTTGCAGGGATGTTTTGATGTTAATGACAGTATGTATGGAAGTCACCTGAAGTCAAGGAATGTATTTAGTCATAAATGCTTGCAATTTCTGTAATCTTTGCACTATTTTTGAAAACTTAGACATTAGTTAATGTCCGAATCTATAGAATATTTGATACATTTTAGTCATTTTTGTCCTACAAAGTAATCTAAACATGTTTTTATGAACCCAATGACCCTTCCAATCAATTCCCCATGCTGGAATTATGTGGAAAAGTGGTCTAATTTGTCTTTGTACCATGTCTGGTTCAAAAGTTATGTGAATAGTCAAATGTCAGAATTGCACAAATCGCTATTGCACAGTTTCCAAGATGACCTCTGAAAAACAGTCATGGGACAATTTGCAGCAATGTTAACATCTTTTATTGTTAACTAGACATATTAAGGAGTCTAAAAAAATGGGTGTCAACAACAATTACGGGGGGTGCGCGTGGACCCCTCATAATGACTAGACTATATGGTCAGAGCCAAAACCGCTATGAAGAACACTATGAAGGCTTGAAACGACTCCATTTTCTTAATGGTGATGCTCGTGTATGTAGTGTAACCTACTGTCTTTGCACCAAATGGTATGTTGTGCAAAACTGTCAAAGTGAAAGTCATATACATTATGAGTGTGCATAATTAAATAGATGCCCCCCCCATCATAAACATGACACATTTTAGTTAATGTTTAGGTTTGACACTTGGGCTTGTTTTATAGTGTTGCAAGAGATTGGCAATATAATTCAAATGAGTTTGTTGGTGGCCATTTTGAATGTGTTATTTCCACAGGACTTTGACCCACTTAATCTCTTTGCATTATGCAGAGTGAAGAGGGAAATCATTATCTCTCATCTCCTTAAAGCTACTCTGTCTATACAGTATGAGGCGTCCTTCATAGGCAATAATTGTGAGAGCAGCTAATCGTTCTACCTTTCACGGTCTGAATACTCTTCATCGCTGATTGGGGGAGACGTGCTCTATAGGTCGACTGTACTGTGAACCCTACGCAGTTGCATTGATTAGCACTGAATCTTTTCTGCATTAATTTTCACCTCTTTCGTTTCTTTTCTTTTTTCAATTTGTTTTTTTTTTCACCCACACAGGACTCCTTTTCATTCCGTCCGTCCTTCTGTCCTTGTTTATGTCTTTCTGACCCCCATTCATTTGATACCCCCTCGCCCTTTACTGATATTTTTCCATATCTCCCATTCCCCACTCCTTCTCTATAGAGACGGCATATATAATAACAGTCCTTTTACAGTGTTGCTTGACTGCCTTGGTCCAATTGTCTATATCTGTTCTTGCATGCCTTCCTGTCTGTCTCTGTCTGTCAGTCTGACTCTCTGACTGTCTTTCTTCCTGCCTGGCTGTCAGTATCTGTGTGTGTGTGGTTGTGTGTCTGTCTTTCTGTCTGCTTGTCTATGTGCTTGTATCGGTAGCCCCTGGAGGCCGGTAGCTTAACCCATTTTGGCCTGGAGCGACATATACGCTGCATTCAGGCTCTTGAGATTTGTTTTTTAAAATTCTAAATGTGGGTATGTTAGAGCTGAATGAACATAATGTTCTAATGCCAAATCAGGGTCCTAGCTTTTAAATGC
Organism: Engraulis encrasicolus; assembly: GCF_034702125.1. NCBI lineage: Eukaryota > Metazoa > Chordata > Actinopteri > Clupeiformes > Engraulidae > Engraulis > Engraulis encrasicolus. The sequence continues at coordinate 44,729,727 of NC_085860.1, read as the reverse complement.
AACTTATTTTATGTTTTTATGTGCTTCGGAGGCTGAGATATTTAGGTTTTAATAGGCAGAGGGCACCCTTTCCCAGAAAGGGCTTAGGCTAAAATGGGTTAAGCAGTGTTTTTGGAATTCTGTCTGTCTGTCCATTCGTCTGTCTGTCTGTGTCTCTCTGTCTGTCTCTCTTTCTGACTGTCTTCCTGACGGTCTGTCTGTCTGTCTCTCTCTTTTTGTCTGTCTGTCTGTCTGTCTGTCTGTCTGTCTGTCTGTCTGTCTGTCTGTGTGCCTGCTTGTATCTGTAGCCCCTGGAGACCGGCAGCTTAAGCGCAGTGTTTTAGAGCAGCATAGCCCTCTGTGCCCTGGGAGCATCCAGCCCAGCAAACTGAATAATTCATACCCAACACAGAGATATCCTCCTCTCCTCACCTCACCTCGATGGGGCCTTGGCCCAGCAGAAAAAGGCAACAGGCTTGTACACAGTTGGGACATCAGGGGGGTGGTATAGTAGGAACCACTCCATGTGTACCCCCTTACCCAACCCCATCTCCGACTGTACTCTACCCCCTCCCTCAGCCCTAGATCTGAGAGCTGCTGCCTGTCGAAGGAAGCACAGCGGGTGATGGAGAGACAGGGACAGGCTCCACAGGTATCTGTCTAGCACAAGCCGGCGTCTGGGTGTGTCTGTGTCATGTACATTTGTGCTTTTGTGTGTGTGTGTGTGTGTGTGTGCGTGTGTGTGCGTGCGTGCGTGCTTGCGTGCGCATGCCTGTGGAGTGTGCATGTTTGTGTTTTCACTGCTCATAATTCCCCCTCATATCAGACATAAAGCTTCCCCCTCCCCTTCCCAGCCCCCCTCTCTCTAACATGTGTATCAGCCATGCCTGCGTTTGCACCCTCTTTTCATTTCCAGGCTTGAGACAAACAAAACAGTTTGATTACACCACTGTAAGCCACCTCTCACCTGTCTCCCTGAAAAACGTTCCCGTATGGGATGCCTCCCCTGTCCATGTTCCCAGGTAGATACTGTAGAGCAGGGGTTCCCAAACTTTTCCCCCTGCGCACCCCCTTGTACATTTCATTGTGATTCGCGCACCCCCTAAGCGAATATTTTGGTGTGCTGATGGCCACACAAATACAGTATGGATTCACTGCACATTATGCACAGTTGTTTAGGGGAATCATCTTTTCCAATAGTATAGGAGTTAAACTACACGTCAGATGGACCCTTCCAGCATATTCACCATAGAATTAAAAACTACATGTTCATTAATGCTGGATGAAAACTCCACCTTTGCTCTATTTAGCTCGCGCACCCCCTTGTGGCAGGCAGCTCACCCCCAGGGGTGCACGCACCCCAGTTTGGGGACCCCTGCTGTAGAGAGATGCAGCAGGGACAGCAGCAGCCGTGGCTGTGGGACAGCAGCTGTGCAAGTCGCAGTGTTGTATTACAAGCCCTCAGTGGCCGAGATCACCAGACAAGCCGAGTCATCAGAGTCCCTCTAATGGCTCCCGCGACAAAGGCTGTTTGACTTTGAGGGTAAGCACACCGTGAATAATTAACACGACATGATTTGGTGAGAAACCTCAGTAGCCTACCTAACCTACCTGTGAGAATGTATTGTTTACCGGCTCACCGGCTTACCGTCTGCCTTCCCTCACATATACATTGCATCATCGCATTTTCTGGAACAGTATACCTCTCTCTCTCTCTCTCTCTGTCTCTCTCTCTCTCTCTCTCTCTCTCTCTCTCTCTCCCTCCCCCCTCTCTCTCTCTCTCTCTCTCTCTCTCTCTCTCTCTCTCTCTCTCTCTCTCTTTCTCTCTCTCTCTCTGAAATGACTACACTGCCTGGCACAGTTTCAGAGTACAGGAAGTATAAAGTTGCTCATCTAGTTTCCCATTTAGTCAATAAAGATTTTGTAGCCCTATTAAACATGTTGAGGTCATCAAATCATTGTTTTTTATTGGTTGGTCTTATGAACATAGGCTGCCAGAGATTTCCACAGTGCAATGGACCCCTCTTTATTCATTTCGTTCACCGTAATAAATTACAAGAGGGGTTCTGTTCTGTAATAAAGTGTGACAATACTGTCTGGACAATACAGTGGGAGCAAAGAGTGTGATTTTCAGATGTTGTCCAATATTGATTTTCATCACAATTGCCCCCAATGATACTCACAAATAAAATCATCTGAATTAAATAGAAACCAACCTAGACCTACTATATGTCATATACCAGCTTTATTTGTTTGATGTCAACTTGTCATCCTGGTCTTTTTTTGTAAGGAATAACGGCCGACAAGGTGACCGGCTCCACAAAGTTAATGGCGAAGCAGTGGCTCAGAACTCTCAGAACAGAGACAGAGCTGCCTCCGCAAAAGCCATTAACTCAGAGGAACCAGTCGACATTGAAGGCAAATATCTCACTTCTATGCCGTTAGGGTAGGGTACTTTTTTAACCCCTTAGCACAGAGCCTATGTTAACCTTACTGTCACCAAAATTGTAAAGCCTATGTCGTAATATGTTACTTAAGACTCTCTGTAATGTCATAGCAATGTTGTTATGATGTAGTTGAGTATTTTCAGCAAATAGTGAATGGGCCCGCCAGCAACCCCATCTGCACTAAGAGGCTACAGTAAAGTTGTAGAAACCATGCCAACTACACCAGAATCTTGTGAGCAAGATAGATACGTTGCGTCAAGCGTGCGACTACGTTAGTCGCGTCTAGAATCTTTGTTCGGAATGCCGACGTTGAGATTATTCGACGATGTGCGTACACTAGTGGTGCGCGGGCCGTTGATATTTACAGCCCGCCCCAACCCAACCCATCACGCAGCCAACCCAACCCAACCCGGCCCGAAATATTACACAATGATTTTTAACCCGACCCGACCCGCCCCGCTTATTTTTTGTTTTTGTTTAATAGGCCTAAATAAATGTGTAGGCTATTTCGATATAGCCTATGGGCATATTAAATAAACATAAATTAAATGTCTGCGGCGGCGCCGAGGGGATGCGTAATGTCCTAGACTGCCAGCTGCGTGTGGCAGCCATTCACCCTTTATTTCCCTCTTGGATCAATAAAGTTAGTCTACATCTTGACCGCAGCACATCCATCTGACGATTGTGGTTTTAATTCCATTTTTCGTTGCCACATCAGACACCTAAGCTCTGTGCGTGCCATATGAATTTACTATGATGTGGGGTGCCGGCCGTGTTGTCTGTGTGCTCATGGCTGTGAGACGTGGTGGGGTCGCCACCTGTTAGGAAGCGCATGGACAGCGCTGTTTTTTCCCTCCCCTTGTTGGAGCTTGTGGATTGGCAATGGAAGGAGAGAAATAAGCGTGCGTGCGTGCTGGACTTTGCTATTCCCATGGAAAGATGACTACTTTCACAGAATTGCTGTATAGCCAATTGTTATTAAATAAACACTTGGAGATAAAATGCATTTTAGAAGGCTACATGCAAAAGTGACAACGATAGCGAAAGCGAATACCTCAACAGCCGAGGTTACAACGTTCAGGCTCTCCTGCTTTTAACACTCGGGGATACAAATAGGCTATTCAAGTTTTTTCCAATAGCCCTGAAGTATTCCTCATCTCGCGCCTTGACCAATTATTCGACATAGTCGGTTGTCTCTTTGCAAGACTGTCATGAACAGACATGAACATAAATTATTTTCCTTTCGAACCATTCACCAGCATCTGAAGTAGGCAACCGCTCAGTAGAGCTCCTTTGATGAATGCAAGACCAACAGTTCTCTGCTAATAGCCTATGATTTGAGGATGAAGTAGCCACTCGCCTATTTTCGATATGCTGGATGACAAAACCATGTAGGCTATAAACGTGTCTTTTTTGTATTGATTCTAAAACTCAACCGATGGTGGTCAATGCAAAGAATGTTACCGATACGAGAGGCGCGAGCTTCACATGCATTTGAAGCGCGTTGAGTTGTGGTGCATATCAGGCCATAGCCTATGGAAACATCCTGGGTTGGGGCAAACTTAAAAGCAGGGCATATTCGTAACGTTTACCTCGCCAGATATGCATCATAACGTTAAGCCCGCCATGGGGAAAATGCGCGTTACTCGCAAGGCTGGAACACTTCACCTTGGGAAAGTTACCGTCTCGCTATAGGAGCAGAACACAACAGCCTTCGGGGGCTGAACGCAAGCGCATTCATAAAGGACAGAGAAAGCAAAACGGATTAAATAGCCATAGTCTTTGGAGAATGCCATGATATAAAATAATAGATTAAGTCCTGTGGTTTATTTCAACTGCTTAAATAGCCTAATGTTCAACAATCAATGTCCATCACCATTAAGCTAAAATAGCCTTTTAGACGGCTTGCTTCTCTTTGAGTCGAGAGCGGGGCGCGAGAGAGCGAGAGCTTCACTTCCAATAGTGATGCGCGGGAACTAGAATCAGAAGGAGAGCGAGAGCTCCACATTGGCTGCTTGCTTGCATTCTGGTTCTGTGCGCAGGGGGAGAGAGCAAGCACATGTGCATACGCCGTCAATTGGCATTCTACTGTCTCGGATGTGCGCTGATGTTAACAGTGTAATTAGTGTAATTATGACGACTGTCTGTGATCTGACCCGACCCGACCGCAACCCGTGGATTCTTAAGAACATAACGGCCCGACCCACCCGCCCCGCAGGCTAACCCGAAGGCCCCGCTGGGTTCGGGCCGGCCCGCGCATCACTAGCGTACACGATGTGCATAGTTTCTACAGAGCTGTGTGTAGCCTACATTTTTTGTTATAATTAGAGTATCATTTATGAATCCCGAGGGGAAATTGAGTGGTTCTCAGTATTCCATCCATATTGCTACCTAGGGTTGAAACCTCCAGTTTTGGTTCCTACCCTGAGTTTGTGAAGTGAAGAAGAAGACATGACCTCTGAGTGTCATTTTTATTTGACACGTTTGCTCTTAGCAGCAGAGCAGAAGCCTGTCCTGTCCTGTCTCTGCCCAGAAGACACCTGTGATCACAGCTCAACAACTCTCGTCAGCGCTGAGACCCAGCCCTGATCCCAGGCCGAGACAGCGTGTTATCTTATGATCCCTCTTGCGCTCAGACTTGGCCTCAGTGTAGAAATTGTGATGGAGTGTCATTGCCAGGGCTTGAGGATGTGCTATTACTGTCATACCAACGAAATTGGTGCCATGTGTTCATTGTGGTCAAGATGTGTGTTTTGGTACCTTTGGAAATTCAGGATTGAATTCGGGTGGGGTGACTTTTCTGCCTTTGCGAATTATTCCACTGGCACTGGAGTGCCATCACTTGTGTGGAGGCTGTGATCTGGTTGCCATAGTAATGGGCCGGGGTCATTGGTGCTGAGATGAAAGTGCTTGTTTGGTACCCGATGGGATGACTTATCTGCCCTTCACTACAGGCAGTTTAGAAATGGCCATCCGGGCCAATAGAATGAAAATGTTCCATATTCTATGACTGCTGTATTAATGAGATTGGGTCAATGGTGTTGCCGTCAAGTGCTTGTTTGTTACCCAGAAAGCAGAGTTCAAAACCGAGTGGTACTGACTTCTCTCGCCTTCACTCGAGTCACATTATACAAATGGTTATGGAGGGCAACATAATATTCGCACATTGTAATATTCTCTCTTTTTCAGGGAAGGAAGGAAGCTATGTCATCATTATGAGATGCGGAAGGTTCTGGATATTGTCTGAAGCAGCCTCTTTATGATCGTGTGATGGCTCACGTCGTAAAGCCAGAAAGCCTCCTATGCTTGGCCTCTCGTCAACAGCCATAAACAAAGGCACCGTCAGCAAACTTTTGGTCATTAGAGCACATTTAAAGCTAATTATTTATTGATAGGCTCTCATGATTTACTCTTGTTTGCCCCGCGCGTGTCTGAATTTTTATTCCTTGTGTGCCTGCACCCAGAGATTGGAGCCAGTGGGTTAACAGTCGTTTAAAGACCACCACGTTCCAGAGACTAGCATAAATTAGCATCTGCTCCCGGCAGTGTGTGTGTGTGTGTGTGTGTGTGTGTGTGTGTGTGTGTGTGTGTGTGTGTGTGTGTGTGTGTGTGTGTGTGTGTGTGTGTGTGTGTGTGTGTGTGTGTGTGTGTGTGTCCAAGAAATAGAGAAAAAGAGATAGGGGGAGCGGAGTCATATTTTAAGTGAGACTTGCTGCCGTTATCTCAGGATTGAGGTCCGTTTTTTATTTTTTTACAAAACTGATGTGCTTTTATTGAAGATATAGCTGCTTTTTCTTGTGTGCATGAATGTACATGCTTCGTGTGTGTGTGTGTGTGTGTGTGTGTGTGTGTGTGTGTGTGTGTGTGTGTGTGTGTGTGTGTATGTGTGTGTGTGTGTGTGTGCGTGTGTTGTTTTTGGTACATTTGTGTCGTGAGTGCCTGTGAATATAGTGACATTTGACCCGCTCACCAACATATTGCCTAATTAATTATTAAGAGAAACACATTAAAGTACCCCCTTTAAATACCCAATAAATCAATAGGCAATAATGTAAGCCAATGTTAATTCACTTTGCCATCCATACCAAATGACCTGTTTTTCTGCCTTGCCCTGCCCTGCCTTTCCTTGCCTTGCCTTGCCTTTGCATCTCCTTCCTGTATGGGGCCCATTATAGAGAGTCTCTACCCGCGCTGATCCATCATTTCCCATCGACGGCCGGCCGCTCGGCTAGTCGGCCGCCTCTTTATTTAATTTGGAGCCCGGTAATTAAGCTCATGCCGGAGAAAATAAAACCTGTGTTTATCAGCCTGATTGCATAGTGTGATTAGAAAGTGATTTCATGGGCAAGGGAACGTTTCATTGGGCATTTTACACATGCGCATGTTATAAGGACCTCCGGCACAGCTTAGCGCGCTGACATTTCACCACGACCGGAAAGGGTCTATAGTACGTAGCGCTTAAAAAAGAGGTGCTGCTCATGGAAAACCACAACTACAGCAGAAGATACACACAATAACATATACGAGCCCCCAGAATCAGCTAGTGCAGCTCACTTTTTGTAATTAATAAACGCATCCTGGAACGTAAACTAGCATCCAGAGTGCGATAAAGGGTGTAATTACTCTAAATATTGGGCTTCCTTCCCTCTGCCAAAATTGGTAATTATGCATTAATTTAGCAGGACTGATGTGGCATATTCTGATTGAAAGCTGCATTCGTTCGCTCTCATCCCTAGCTCCCCTCCTGCTGTGGCATAATTGGACAAACCAAACAGGTCTGTCTGTTGCGTTGGGCTAAAGGATGGGTGCCGTTAATATGAAACAGATCACCACCACCGTATCTATTTGGTCTTTTGTCCTGCCTGTCTTTGATGCATTGTGCTCTTCATAACAGGAGACACAGCGGACTGTCTCAAGAAAAAAAACAAAAGCGGAGATATTATTGTGTCTGCCCAAAAAGAGATTAAACAGACTCCCCTGATAATGCCTAATGTTCTTAACACAGTGTCAGCCCTCACTCTTAAAGGCTGGCAGTTCCATTGTGTGTGTGTGTTTGTGTGTGTGCGTGTGTGTGTTGCTGTGAGTGTGTGGCTGATTAAGGATAGGGAGGAAGGTGTGTGTGTGTGTGTGTGTGTGTGTGTGTGTGTGTGTGTGTGTGTGTGTGTGTGTGTGTGTGTGTGTGTGTGTGTGTGTGTGTGTGTGTGTGTGTGTGTGTGCGTGTGCGTGTGTGTGCGTGCGTGTGTGTGTCTGTGTGTGTGGCGGTGAGTGAGTGTGTTGTGTTGTGTGCTATATGTATTCTTGTGCATGTGTGCATCTGTGACAAACATGTGTGAATTTTTATGTCTAGTATGCATGTTCTCTTGTCTTGCTGTATGTGGATATCTACTGTACTACTGTAGGCGTGCTTGTATTTTTGTGTGTCCTACCCATACATATACCCGAGTATATGTATTGTACAGTATGTGTGTGGGGACGGATGTATTGTATGCACTGTATGTGTGTGTGAATGGGTGTGTCTGTTTGTGTTGTTTGTCTGTGTGCTTACATCAATACCTTTCTTGACAATTCTGTGGTCCCTGAGCTATCACGGAGCACTTTTCCGCATTCCTAAAGGGACAAACAGGTGTTCCCTTTCCCCCAGACATGGATCCATGTCTGAGTGTGCCTGCTGCCTGCATGTTTACTCCTGTGTCTGCTCAGAATAAGTCAGACATAGACCAAGAGAAAAGAAAAAAAACATCTCCACTCACAGGATGTTTTCACAAGCTGCTTGCCTCGCTCGCTTCAAACAAACCTTTTGGGGAAATTGGTTCAGCTACCGCTATGAGACGCTGGGTAAAAGCTCGGGAAAAGCTGCTACTGAAAATAAAAGCTAATCCGTGTTACATGTTGGAGAAAAAAAAAGAAATAAATCCCCAAGTGTCAGTCTTTTACATAGAGTGTGTGGAAGCAAACACATTTTCAGCTATTGTGTCAAGAACGTGTGAGTAAATGATATTTTGGACTACTACAGTACGCTTCTGGCTGGCTGGGTGATTTGCTTCCCCAAAGGACATCCTACCTGCCACTGAATGGGGGTTTTTGGGCGTAGACATAGAGCAACAGTGGAGACTGAAACACCTGCAGCCCAGCAGGCTACTGTGGATCCGAGGGAATGAGCACAGCGCATCATTCTCCAACTCCCCATACCCCCTCCTCTTTTGTCTGCACACTGACTGCACTAATGCCATTGTTTAAGTCTGCACGCTTCAGTCTCTTGGATGCCACCCAGTACCCAGTGCATGTGGCACACAGATACATACACACAGGGCTGCCTCATCAGTGGCTCTGAATACACACACGCAAGCAAGCACGCACGCGTACAAACACACGCACACACACACACACACGCGCGCGCGCGCGCGCGCGCACACACACACACACACACACACACACACACACACACACACACACACACACACACACATACACACACACACACACACACACACACACACACACACACACACACACACACACACACACACACACACACACACAGTCTTACACCACGACTGCCACATATTGAGTAGTGGCTGTGACTACAGATGTTTTATCTCCTGAAGACGGACCGCTGTACTTGACGTCTTTTAGGACTGTTTGCGTTCAGTGCACCAAGAGACACCAAAAAGAAACCATTATGAAACCAGAAGGGAAAATGGATATTCAAAATGCTTGTAATCCATCGAAAAAACTATTGCAGAATGAGGGAAAGCATTAAAAAACAATTAGTTGAGGAGTTTAATTCTCAAAGTCTCATTTTTAATTTACGACCTCCTTCACCCGTTTTCGGTTTATAAAAAAAAATCGCTGCTTTGAAACCCCAATGCCTTTGTGGATGAAAAATCACAGAGAATGGCTGAGAGTGTGTGTTGTTTTTCTCTTCAAGGAAAAGTGCTTCTCTTATCAAGGTTAAATGAGCTCTCACATAAATCAAAAAGCTGTCGGTTAAACCGTGGAAAAACCTCCCAGTTTTTGCAGCAGACCTGCCTGCCATCTTTTATCCCTACCCCCCACCCCCCATTGTCTGTATACCCTGACACACAGTTATCTCACCGCCAAGACAATTTCATATCTGACATAATAGATATATACAGTGTGCTGGCCAATATGGCCCCGGTGAATCTATGAGTCTGTAGCTGATTACTGCTGCCATGGGTTTGATTGCCCTGCCTCAGCTGATAAAAAAGGGGGGTGGGGTGGGGGTGCGGGGGTTGTGGAGGACCTAGGCAGGGGGTGGCGGGGGTGAGTGTAAAGGGGCAGGGTGTAGTAAGGGTTTGTTTAAATACACACCATCAATCAAAGCCTGGGATGTGCACGTCAGCCCCTCTGTATTTCTGACAGCCTGCTGGCATGAGAGATGGCTCTGTCATTGATGGGGTGTCGTGTGTGTGTGTGTGCATGTGCGTGTGCGTGTGTGCGTGTGTGTGTGTGTGTGTGTGTGTGTGTGTGTGTGTGTGTGTGTGTGTGTGTGTGTGTGGTGGAGTGATGTTGGGGGTGGGGGGATATTGTCATGGTGAATGCCCCCAGTGCCATCAAATGGAGTACAGTAGCTGATCAGAATCAATGGCCACAGGGTCAGCTGGGAAAACGGCTTTGGTTGGTCGTATAGGGAGAAGGGGGGAGAAGGGGGCGATGGTGGTGGTGAGGGTGGGCAGCATAAAATTCATTCCTTTCTGTCTTGATCTACTGCACATGCTCCATATAGCCTGCAAGGTTTCATTTTAGGCCAAACTCGCCTATCTACCAGGGCTGAAAAATAGAAAGACAAAGAAAGCTCATTTGTGAAGGCTGGTCGTTTAGTGCTGATGCTGTGAGTTTTAGGTGAAGGAAGGTCTGGCATGTGGCCCAAAGTTCTGACCCAGAGGAATGGGATTGGACACTAATGGCGTGTGTGCTTGAGTGTGTGTGTGTGTGTGTGTGTGCGTGCGCACGTGTGTGAGAGAAAGACAGAGAGAGAGAGAGAGAGAGAGAGAGAGAGAGAGAACATTAACCGTTCTCTCGCGTATTACCCAACCATACCACAGCACAGTTTAGGTATACCAAGCATTACTCATTGTTGTACCACCTCTTCGTTCATCACCGCTCATCCAAGTCAGATAGATGGCCGTGCCAGAGACCTACCAGAGCTCGTCCATGTGTCATTTCGAGTTGCCAGCTGTCGGCCGGGAACGCTTTTTTTGTTCGCCCTGCCTGCTCACACCTTCAAATGGCACCGTTGGCGGCGGCGGTGCCCACATTAACCATCTGTACAAAAAGAATAGATGCTCCTCGCACTGTGCCAGAAATTTCCTCATGTTGAAGTGTAATGATGGAGGGATGGGGACGGGTGAAAAAAAAAACACGAAAAAATACCACGCTGGGGATGTTGTTAATGCAGAACCTAATTGAGACGGATTTACTTTTAATGGCCTTGCATTGGATTGCCTCAGCACTCAATGCTAGGCGATAATATATGCAACACAGCGAATGAGGAGAGGAAAAACAGGCAGTAATGATAAGGTTGCCATGGCCAAAGGTGTGCCTGCATGTGTTTGTGGCCTACGTGCGTGTTTGTGTGTGTGCGTGTGTGTCTGTGTCTGTGTCTGTGTCTATGTGTGTGTGTGTGAGAGAGAGAGGGCGAGAGAGAGAGAGTTTGTGATCGTGTTCGTGCGCGTCTGTTATTATAAAAATATACTGTACCCTTCGTCTGTTTATTTCCTTCTACTTCTTTGAGCAATCTCTGGATGTGCTGCGTTAATGGACGTCTCTAATGCTTGTGATGGGTTTATAATGGAGGCTTTCTCTCTCCCTCTATGAATCACACCGTGAGTACCTTCCATAGTGGAGCAGTGAGAGGGATCCGAAGAGGTGGTGGTGAGGGAAGGGGCACACTAATAGGCTAATGTTGCCGGATAGTGCCTATCAAAACACCTTAGGTACGGAGAGCTCCATCTCAACACACTCTGCCGGCTATTTGGAAAACATGAGAGGCCATTTTGGGAAACATCAGACAGCACAAACACACACACACATACACACACACACACACGCACGCACGCACATCAAAAGCATTGGGGTAGGCTTTTAGAAAGAAAATACTCTGATTGAATGAGCAAAAAAGACTCTGTAGTGCCTCTTGGTAAATGCTCATGTGTCCGTTACAGGAGCATGCAGCATCACACTGTACATTATGCTTTTCCTTCTCAAGAAAAAAAAGAGATGAAAGCGAGATGTAAAGACGATGGTACATGAACAATGTCATGTGGTTGGACAGACCTCAAGGCATCATCAGATGGACACATGAAGGAGAAAGCGCAGTGATGTCCCGTCCCATTCCCGCGGCCTGTCTGCGCTCAGACGAATGACTGGAAGCAAGGCGTGTGTCACTTGGTCCCGCGGCAAGCGGGGCGGGAGGGAGGGAGGGAGAGAGAGAGATGGCGGGTGTCAAGGCTGCGGATCGTTATGGCACGCCGCGCCACAGAACATCCTTCAGTCAAACATTTATCTCCGGCCCAGCCGGCCCTGCTGCTGAAAAGGCCTTTTGTTCGCCCCTCAATGCCACTGATGGAGCCCATTGCTTTTTCTCCCGTCGCCAAGAATCGATGGAGAAGGCAGCACGAGAGCCAAGATCGTCTGCTGTCCGCCATTCCATGCTCTCCTGGTCAGCATGGTGACCTAGCACAGTGGTTCCCAACCTATGGGTCGGGACCCAACTTATGGGTCGCCAAAGATCCACAGGGGGTCGCGGAGCCCTCTTGATTTTAAGGGGTTTCATTTTAAATATATATAGCCCATGTTGAATAAATGACAAAGCATTTAACTAATAAATGCATAGAAGCAACAAATTGTAAGTGCTACATTAAACATTTATTCTATATTTGACCAAAGACGAATTGAGGAATAAAATAACTAAAATTAGTTTTAGCAGAAAACAGAGGGCATCTTGTGATTCTGTCTCGTGCGGGCACTCGCGTGGTTGGGTCACCAAAGCTTACAATAGTAAAAACATGGGTCCCTTAAGAAAAAGGTTGGGAACCACTGACCTAGCATGTCTTCTTCTTCTCCTCCATCCCCCACTTCCTTATGCTCTTCCTTTTCTACCTAGCTGTAGGCCACAGACAGACATTGTTCGTCGTCCTCCGAGACAATGTTGCATTAGTTGAGTCCTAGTCCTATGGAACGCGGTGCAATTGTCACATTATCCCTAAACGTCCTTCAGTTAGCTGCCTCATCAGTTGCTGTGTGCTTGACCTAAGACCCGCAAAGCCAGCTTCGGCCATCATTACACCATCCTTGGCTGTGCTACAGCTCCAGCCAGTTAGCGTAATTGACACTTGCTAAGGCAGGCTACTCACAGACACATTGTTATGATGTTTGTCCTTGGGGAAATAACGCCCCATCCACCACAACACCATCCACCATATACCCCAACCCCCGCCCAAATGGAAATGTCACTGTTGTGGCCTTATGTTTATGGATGTGGCCTCTGATATAAAGGTAGCCTGAAATGGCTAGTTAGATTTATTAGATAAGGGGCCATCTTTCCTCCAACGCACCATGGCCATTTCTGCTCATTTGCAGCAATGTTATAAGAATAGAGATAGAGACAAAATTAAGATGTTACAGTGTATTGGGAGCTAATTAAATGAACTTTGGAAGTTCATCAACACCATGGCATTTATTTTTGTGGTAAGATATCTTTTGTGGCAAAATATATTTTTTATTGAATTGAATGAATTGACTGTTTAAATAAAACAAAAAATAGCAGCATTCCCTTTATTACAGTAGATTAATGTAAATTGTGTTTTTACATCTATGAAAAAAAGGTTGAGCTTTTGTACTTCTCTCGAAAGGTCATATCAGTTTTTGTGCATTCACTCACCTCACTGTCACCTCACTTTCATTGGCACTTCATCACCTTAGCCGACCTTTGACCTTTACAGCGACCCCGCATGGGGTCGTAACCTTGGCTAACCCTGGGGGGTCACTTCAGTTCATTTGGACAGAAGCTTGAAGGACAAACTGCAACTATGTTCCATGCTGGGATTTTGGACAGCACAATATAAAACATTGATGTGGCTCCCTGAAGACTTGTCGACCAGTGACCATCTGTTTGACAAAAAAAAGATTGATTATGTGACAACAGAGTCTTTGCCCAGTGAGATTTGCAATACTTTAGTTGGGGAAATTTAGGACATTGAACTGCTGAAGCGAAGATGGGTATAGTGTAATATGCAGTGCAAGGCAATGTATGGATATGTCGTTTGGCTCTTAGATACATTCATATTTTTGCATTCACATTGCCTTCGAGACATCTTGTCATGTAGTGACTGATGATGAGCTTTCTTGAATGAAACAATCACAGCAAACATCGGCAGGCATGTTGCTATCTTCATGTGTTCTGGCGTGCGGTTCATTAACAACACATGCCACAAATGCAGTTCTTCGTAGAACTGCAGATGTTTGTCATGAAGAGGAATTTATTCATTTATTTCCTTTCGGTAGAAATGTGAACACTGGTTCATAACATTGACCTTCTCGACGCTAAATCTGTGTGTTGCACTAGCAATTTTCAGCTCGCTGACTTATTTTGAAACATGTATGCGTCACCTCTGACATTTCTGATCAACCCAGTGGGTGTTGCTGGCTGTCTTCCAGGGGTCATGGCGAGATATAGGAAAAGGAAAGTCATGGGTTTAGCCAGGCTCAGCTTTCCCAGCTACTGTATATACCCTACACCCGTTGTATAGACGCTGACTGACAGTCAGGTTAGTGAACATGGACTGAGTGGGTGGAGAGCAGGATTGAGGTTATTACGAAGGAGTTTAATTGCTTTTGGTTGTCATGGTGGAGACTCCTTTGCTAGGGGGCTGCAGACGGTGTGGGCGGAAAGGGTTTGCTGGTGGTGGTGGTCGATGCTTGGTTGGTCTGTCGTCGAGTTGTTGCCTGGTTGGTTTGCTGGGTGGTCGGGCTTTGGGGTTGCCATGGTTGAATGCTCTGCTCCTCAGTACATGCCGCCACCAGTGCTAGAGATGTTAAGCTACTCTATGAGGATGTGGGTGGCTCATTAGGAGTTGTTGGTGTGTTGCTGGGTGGAAAGCTACTTTACTTTGGTGGCGCAGGAACGAAGTTTAAGGCCACAATTGTTTTCGTGGCTCAATTTCGAACTCATGTTGTGATACTGTGTAGCATCTCATCTCTCCTGGTTGAAGAAACATGAATTGCTTTGTTACTTTGGTGGCTCAGGCAGGAGAGACATCTAAGAGACACTTCTAGAATTTTATTACACAGTTCAGAAGGAATGCTGTGTTTGTCCCAGGACAAAGGCAAATCCTTTTGCACACTAAACTACGTTGTGATACAGTACAGTATGAAATTATGTGACATTTCCTCTGCTTAAAGAAACGTGAATAGCTCGGAGGAGCAAATGTGACACCATCTCATTTTCAAGTGAGTTATCCAGCGCAAAAGGAATTATCATCTCTCCCTGGCGCTTCACTTGCGCCTCCCCCAGGCGTACACACACTAGTAGAGCTCACATCCTCTGTCCTTGACGGCTGTGTGTTAAAGCACAGCAAGGGTTCGGGAATTGTCCATGTGTGTCTATGTGTGTGTGTGTGGATGTATGTAGTGTATCCTGATGATGGCTTTTGTTAGCTCTTGCTCAGGCTGTGTCTGTGTCTGTGGCGCTGCCCCGCTGCGCTGCCTCTGTTTGATTGGCCTTTCCTCCCACTTGATGCCTTTGTGCTGATTGCCCTGCTGCTCGCTCCAGCGTGGCACCCAGGGGACGTGTCATCAGCACTGGGCATGCCGCCACCATGACCACCCCTCAACCCTCCACACTGAAGCCCTCTACCACCACCATGACCACCCCTCAACCCTCCACACTGAAGCCCTCTACCACCCCCATGACCACCCCTCAACCCTCCACACTGAAGCCCTCTACCACCCCCATGACCACCCCTCAACCCTGCACACTGAAGCCCTCTACCACCACCATGACCACCCCTCAACCCTCCACACTGAAGCCCTCTACCACCACCATGACCACCCCTCAACCCTCCACACTGAAGCCCTCTACCACCCCCATGACCACCCCTCAACCCTCCACACACAACCACCCCAACCACCACCACTCGCTACCCTACAGCCCATCCCCCCTGAACCCCACCACCCCTCTAGACTCTAGACCCACAGCCATCAGACCCTGCCATACACATACCGTCACCCCACTTTCACCAACACCACCACCCACTCCCATCACCTACAACCCCCCCGCCCCCCTGAACCCCACCACCCCTCTAGGACCCATCTAACTCCCCTACCCTAGACCCACACAGCCACCCTCACCCACACTACCATCATCAGTCCCTGCCATACACATACCGCCTTCCCACTTCCACTACCACCAACCTACACACACACTATCACCCCTCCCATCCCCCTGCCATCATCATCACCACCCTCACTACCCTACACACCCACCCCCACCGCCGCCCCTGACACCCCCTTCCATCCCTGACCGAGCGTCCTCGCTCCCTGCCAGGGGGGCCTGCCATATCGCAGCCCTCTTCCTTTCTCTCCCCTCTCCCCCCTCTCCCCCCTCTCCCCCCTCCCCTCGCTCCATATGCTGCTGCTGTGCTCCTCCCGAGAGCTGCACTGAGGACCCAATGTGTCACAGCCAGCACCTAGGAGGACAGGCTCCCAAACAAACCCCATCCGTCTAGAGATGCTCGTGCTAATGACGAGGAGAGGAAGAGAATGATAGAGAGCGAGAGAAAGAGAGAGGGAAGAGAGAATATGAGAATATGAAGAGGAGAACTGATAGGGCAATCACAGCCTGCTCTACACTACATTTGAGGAACAATTTAACATCACAAGGGCCCACTAGAGTGTGCATGTGGCGGTGGTGTGTGTGTGTGTGTATGTATGTATGTGTGTGTGTGTGTGTGTGTGTGTGTGTGTGTGTGTGTGTGTGTGTGTGTGTGTGTGTGTGTGTGTGTGTGTGTGTGTGTGTGTGTGTGTGTGTGTGTGTAGTGTGTGTGTGCGTGTAGTGTGTGTGTGTGTGTGTAGTGTGTATGTGTGTGTATAGTGTGTGTGTAATGTGCGTGTATGTGTGTGTGTAGTGTCTGTGTATGTGTGTGTGTAGTGTCTGTGTATGTGTGTGTGTAGTGTCTGTGTATGTGTGTGTGTAGTGTGTGTGTATTTGGTATTGTTCCGGAGCCTTCTGTCCCCCCCCCCCCTTTGCCTTGCTCCATGCTGTATAATGAAGTAATAGCACTGACATATATATTACTGATGGCATCACATGCTGAGCCCTTTATTTCCCTGCGCCTGCTGCTGCTGCTGCTGCTGCCCATGTTGCCAGATTGGGCGGTAACCTGCCCGATTGGGCTGCTTGGTATGGCCATCTGCGGGTAAAAACGGGAAAAATCGGCCATTGGGCGTTTTTTCTGCAAATCAATGCAATTTGTTGAAATTGGGCGGAATTTAGAGCCGCCTGGTGGTTTTTGAGCACCTTTTGTGCTGGATTTGATCAGACACATCTGGCAACACTGGCTGCTGCTGCTGCTGCTGCTGCTGAAGACAGACGTGGGGAGACGTCAGAGCCCATTTGAGGAGTGAGTCCAGGTCTCCTGGTCTCCTGGCTGACTGACTGACACACAATCTTATCACAGGGAGAGATAAGGCTCCACATTAGCGGGCAGCAGGGACGGGTGATTTGCATGGAAGAGGCTCACCGCGGCATTAATTGAAGTTAATCAGAGTAGACCCGTGTGAAGAGGGCTGGAGACTGTGTGCTCTCTGCAACGAGAGAGAAAAACTGAAATCAGCTGTACTTGAATGTTATATGTGGTACAGTATTTCGTAAAAGCTACATAGATAAAGTTTCCATTTCTCATTCATGTTTGCTTCAAGCAATTTCTGGAGGGTTGAGTTTGAGCTTACATAAAGCATCCATTTCTTACTGATGTTTGGTATGAGTTTTTTTGTGGAGAATGTGCTTTCTGCACCAAGCGAGAAAGACAGAAATGAGCAGTATTTCAATATTATGAGTCGTACAGAATTTCGTAAAAGCTACCTACATAAAGCTTCCATTTCTCATTGATGTTTGCTTCAAGCAAGCAATTTCTGGAGAATTTGCAGTTGTTCTTTATTATAGGTAGTACTTGTATTTGTTAAAAGCAAGAAGAGCAGATGGTTTTAGCTTACATAAAGCTTCCATTTCTCATTGATATTTGCTCTAAGCTATTTCGATATGGGCTCATGGGCTTTATCTTTCTTGCATGACTTTACTTTAAAAGTAGAGAACGGCTGCAGGCAACAGTTATTTCATCCATTCATTAAACAAAGGGATGAAATCAATAGAACTGACTGTCTGAAACGGTTCGGTTTTAATCCAGTATGTAAAGGCACAGGAAGACATTAAATGCAAAGCCACATTGTGACCATGACAGAATGTTTAAGCACAGCTTTCTGCTCACTCTTTGTGTCTGCATGGCCCTTTTCATCAGCTAAAAAAACTTTGTCCGATCAGAACTGATTTACGTACTCGCCACCACCCCCCATACACACTGTGTACTTGAAGAGGGGTTGTTTATGGGCGCTGAGATATGGACGAAGTAAATCAGGTGCTTACATAGTCGGCGGCCATTACAGTGTGCTTTGTGGATAGGTGAGTTATTCTCCCCATAAGAGCCTACTCTGTTGTGCGGCGACGGGTCTGTGGCGTGTGTGGCTTGCTGCCTGCCTTGCTGCCCCTCCACTTGCAGCCTCTCTCGGATATCAGTGTCGACCTTGCTGACGTGCAAGCCCCAGGTGGAAGCCATAGATACTCCGCCCGAGCACAAGTGGAAGACCTTTATTTAAAGCCAAAGAAAGCCGTATTGATTCATTTACCAATAAATTCAGGCGCAAGTGGCTTTGCCTGGCCTTTTCCACAAGCCCCTGCTGCCCAGCTGATAGAGAGGGTGAGAGAAAGAGAGAGAAGGGCTAGAGAGAATGCTCTGCAGAGAAGAAGTCAATTTTCTTATCTTCCGATCAATTCTGTGCCAGGCATGATTGGAGAAACAATGCAGGTCAGGCGTGCTTGCTGTGGCTGGGAAAGGGGGCGGGGTGGCTTATCGCCACATTAACCATCACAAGCTGCCAATCAGGCGCCTCTCGGCCCACTGCCGTAATGGATGGCCACAGCCTTGAGCCCCAGAGATAACCCTCCAGCTTGGCCCCAGCTCACAGCAAAGCCGCCCCTCTCCTCTCCTCTCCTCTCCTCTCCTCTCCTCTCCTCTCCTCTCCTCTCCTCTCCTCTCCTCTCCTCTCCTCTCCTCCTCCATACCCATCCCCATCCTCAACCTAAAGGCCCCCCTCTCTGCTGAAGGAATGAATTACGCATCGATCATAACTATTCTGAAATTGACTGGTATTTTTCTTTTTTTATGCCTTAAACCTGTCATTATTTGGGGGTTGAGATCGAAATGTTGGAATGGAATCCATTGGAAGCAAAAAGGCACTGTTACAACAGTAATAGTCAAGTCTTATAAACTGCTGTACACGAAAGGCTGCATGACTTCATGTGGCTTTCCACAGTTTTAATGAATCTAATGGTCTAGGTTAGGGCCTCAGGAAACCCCCGTGTCTGTTTCTCAAGTAAGCAATACGATTGATAATGCAGAACTCTTTTGTTGAGGTGACCAGTTCCATGAAATGTATGACAAAATGGAAGTGGGAAAACTCTACAACACAAATATCGGTGGAGTGGCATGTGGCATGGTTCTTCCTACCTTCTACCTTGCCATCATTCCAATGAAACAGACCACCTCAGCAGTAGGGCTGTAACGATATTGTATCGAACCGAGAAATCGTGATACACAGTCACGATGCTGTATCGCGATACAAGGAGGCAGTATCGTGATA
>NC_085860.1:44695366-44705366 GCF_034702125.1 Engraulis encrasicolus | reverse complement strand
TCCCCCTCTTTCATTTGTTTTATTGCCAGGCCTTGTCTGCGGCAGCAGCGACCATAATACACCCAGCTTCACCGGATGATAATGAGCTGGAGAAGGAAAAGTTAACTGAAGGATTCATGCAGAACCGGGAAAAAAAAAGAAAGGAATTTCGGCATTATTTTTTTCTTTCCAAGTATTGATTTAAAGGAAACCAGTAGGGAGGGGAGAGGCCTAAATTTACTGCTTTTGTTCATTTAGGCATAGCTTTGAAATCAGCTTTGAAATAATATGATAATGCCTGATGATTGATGGGGAAGAATTGGGATTGAATTAGGCTTATTGGCGTCTGAGAAAATGCTTGTTTGCAGATTGGCCCCGTTGAAGGTGATGACTGGGCATTTGTATGGACAGATTGAGAGAAGCTTTTTACCTCTACATCACCCTCATGACACACACACGCAAACACACACACACACGCACACGCACACACACACACACACACACACACACACACACACACACAGAGACACACACACACACACACACACACACACACACACACACACACACACACACACACACACACACACACACACACACACACGCCCCTTAGGGATGCTGAACTTGCATGCCGTTGGGGGTCATGCCAAGGCCAACCAGGGTCAGGGGTCTTGGATCCGTCAGCAACAGTACTAATCAGGGAGCATGAACTGGCATTGACTAGCTAAACAGCCATTTAGCACCTAACATGACGTAGGGGTTTGATGATCGCTATTTTAATTGTGGTAGCACTATTTATTTGTGAAACTGAGTATCTTCCACCAATCCACTCTACATTACCAACTGCTCCACATGGAACAATGCAAAACAGGTTGGATGAACTGACCGCAAGTCAACAAGCAGCAGGCCAAAAGCAATATGCTTTTAATAAAATATTCCTTTGTTTGACAGATGATGGACTATAATATAATCCATTCATCCATTTGTTTATGAGGGATAACATAATTTCTAGTTGAGTGCATCCACGCCACTTATACACCGCCGTGATGAAGGTTGTTTGGTCCGTCATTCAGTCTATCGTTCCATCATTCTGTAGGTTGGATACTTTCTCAGCTGAACTACTGGCTATCAAGTTGGACCACCTTGAACATTAAATGATTCGTCTCAAGTGGCTATCCTTGTAAACAAAGTAATATAAGTAAAGTAAAGTAAATCCACACACAGATATTGGAGCTGTAGCAATGAAATAATACTGACCTAACTTTGATATTGCTTTGGTGAGCCCTTATTTCTGCCACTGTATATAGCAGACAGACACACACAGTAATGTGTCATAATTGGTCTGTTGGTTATTATGGTCTAATGCCTCTGGAGATGGAGCAAAACATGATTGGTTAGGTCTCAATTCTCTATGACTTCCAAACAGGGAAGCCGACAAAGGGGGGACAAAGGGGTCACCTGTCCCGGGCCCAGGGAAAATGGAGGCCCAATAATTGAGTCCTCATTACATGAAATGTATTGGGTGAGGGGCCCTTTCAGATGACTTTGTCCTGGACCCAGCCAAAGCTGTCAGCGGCCCTGCTTCCACATACCAATCCACACCCATCAGCTCTCCCTCAGAGTCGGCATGCGGACCATTACGTCGTGGACAGCAGATGCTCTTTGGCAACATCAAAGCACCTTGATGACCCAAAACTGGCCACCTTACCAGAGAGAGTAGAGAGAGAGAGGTTCCATTGGCCCATTGTTTCCGGGTTCTATTATTGGAAGGGGGAGGGGGGGAAATCCCCCTTTAGACAGACCTAGGCAGACCTAAGGACTATTCTATTCAATGCTAGGAGCATTATGACACGCCCTTTTAGGCAGACCGGAACCTGGTCACATTAGGTGTCCATAGAAACCTATTATTTTGGCATATCTCTATATAATTAAAGAATCTCTGACCTTACCCTGAGCCTGTACCCCCATCTAGGCAGATGTGTTGTTTGCAGGACAGGAATAGGAGGACAGCGGCTGTTTTATTTTGCCTGATTATCAGCTGCTGTCATTCGAAATGAAGACACAGCACTCCCACCCAAGAACTCTGAGATAGGTCATATGCACTGTGTAGCATCCAATTGTAATGGATATGTATGCGGTGTCTGGGGTTGTATACATGTGGTGTGTGTGCCTGTGCATCCGTGTGTGTGTGTGTGTGTGTGTGTGTGTGTGTGTGTGTGTGTGTGTGTGTGTGTGGCATGTGATGTCCATGTGTTTGTACCGGCGTAATTTTGTGTGTTCCTGAATGTGTGTTGGGACAACTCATTGCGAGAGTAAGTGATTGCGGATGGGGGTATTAGCCCGTTGGGCTATGGGGTTAATAAAAGTTGAATGGCTGGCCAAGCCCCTGTGGCGCCCCCCTGCTGGTGAGCCTCGGTGGGGGGAAGGGAGCCCCTCACCCCCCTAATGGTGCTTCCTCCTCCAGCCCCTCTCCTCACCTCTCCTCACCTCACCTCACCTCACCTGCCATTAGCCCCCATCCTGATAAATGGAGCCATTTGCAGGCCTCCTCTCCACCAGCTGTGAGGGCTGAAGCATCCATTGTACATGGGGCTGTATGCTGTCAACAACACGGACGAGCTGAGATGCTCTCATAAACACACAGTGTGCAGATATTACTTACAAGCATACACTACATACACGCATCCATAGACACATACACACGCACACACACTTACACACCCATGGACACACATGCCCTCTGTCTGTCTGTTTGTCTTTTTCTCTGTCTGTCTGTAGCCCTAGCTAGCATTGTGTCTGTCTTCCCTACATTCTGAATATGTATTTCGGCTGAGCCCCTGAAACAATAAACTCAACACACCGACTTCATCCATCATAGAGTATCATCATCATCATCATCATCATCATCATCATCATCATCATCATCATCATCATCATCATCATCATCATCATCATCATCATCATCATCATCATCATCATCACTCCTCACGTAATCACTCCTGATGTTTACTTTAGGATGACAAATATAAATGAAACTAATTTTACAGTCTGACAAAGGAACTTCACACAGAGCACAGAGTAGGTGTTTCTTTTGGTGTTCCAATATTTTTGCATTTCCCTTTGATAATTTCACTGTTAAAAGTGGCACTTGTGGGGAAAAAAATCCTTACTTGCATTCAGGTGACAATTCCAGCCCTGGAAACGTGTCACACATTCAAGTACCTCCTGCTGAGAGCCCTCAACGTGTGTGTGTGTGTGTGTGTGTGTGTGTGTGTGTGTGTGTGTGTGTGTGTGTGTGTGTGTGTGTGTGTGTGTGTGTGTGTGTGTGTGTGTGTGTGTGTGTGTGTGTGTGTGTGTGTGTGTGTGTGTGTGTGTGTGTGTGTGTGCGTGTGTGCGTGTGTGCGTGTGTGTCTGTGTGCGTGTGTGCGCGTGTGCATCTCTGTGTGTAGCAGTCATCACTCCAGCTGTGTGTGCAACATTAGAATGTGTTACTGAGGCCTCCAACCTTGGTCCTACGTAATTGCATGGAATAATTTGTAAAAATCACAAAAAGTGGCCAGAAAAGGTGCACTCTCGTGTGAATGGAAAATTAATGGAACATCAAAACGTGAGCTTACCTAATATCTATTCTTCAAATGAAGAGACTTGATTGGGATGTAGTACGGATCCATAATACGGGCGGGAAGTTGATAATGAGGTAGCTGATTAAAGTCTGTTTTAAATGGCGGTTTCAGCTCAGCCATAATGAAGAACACAGACAGTAGAATCAGTGGTTTTGAGGGTAAGGTGTCAAGCTATCACACATAGGACAAGTCCCTGCTATGAAGACTTTGTAGCTGTTATTTCGAGCTTCAGAAATATGTTATTTGTGAAGTGGATTGCACTGTCGGTCCTTCCCTACATTGCCACCGCAACGCCCCCCCCCACCCCCCCCCCTCTTTTTGTGTGTTTGTTGTTACATGTACGTTAACAGTCCCCGAACAAGTCCATTGACAAGCAATAAAAATCCTGAAAGGGGCGCAGCGCAAGATTGATGCCAATCCAATGGCACGTTTCAATTTGAAAAACAAAAGTAGGGCCTTTAAAAGCCTGTATATCAGCCTGTCAATATTTAATGGGCAGCCACATATCTTGTGGAGAGAGAAAAGAAATAGCCCATGCAGCTGTTTGCCAAACCTTTTTTATTCCATCTCTGAACATGAGTAGCTGATCAGATTGAGTACACAGAGAGATGAGAAGAGAGAGAGGCACAAAAGGTGTCTGGCCACCGTGTCATCCAAAGGTTTGGTCTCTGTGTATTAATATTTCATGGTGATAGCTTGCGTGGCGTGGGTGGGTGCGTGCTGTGGATGCCATGCATGTGTGCGTGCGTGTGTGTGTGTGTGAGATAGAGACCTTAGTGACCCCAATGGTATATGAAGAGACGTGGCAGCTCAGGGGTCCCTCTTCACAGGGCCACGTTTGGAGGCAAAGCACCTGAAGTCTAGCACCATGCTCTAGTGTAAAATATATGCCAAAATATATTCCAAACCACACCACCACCCCCACCACTATCACCACTCTACTCCACTCTACTCCCCTTACCCTCACTGCACCCTCCTCCACTCCATGTTAATTAGCTATAATTAACAGTCTAGTGAACCGGTCAACGAGAGGTTGGGATATGCTCCAATCATACAGATGCCTGCTCTATCCATTTCTACCTCTGTCTTTTTCATTCCCTCTGTCCTCTCTCTCTCTCTCTCTCTCTCTCTTTTGGGTGTCTGTCTTTCTCTCTACCCCTCTCTTTCTCTCCATTTCTCCCTCTGCGTCCCTGCCTTTGTCCCCGCCAGTCCCTTGTGTGCCCTGAAAACAAAGCAGCATTCCTCTCCAGCTTCACTGTTGCGGCTGCTGCTGCTCTCCACTTCCACCACTCTGGGTGTTTGTCTGGGAGGATGATGCCACTGAGCCCCACAGCCCTTGTAGTCCCCCACTGAGCAGTGCTATGTGTATAGCTGAGGGCTTTTTTAATTACACCGGCGTAATAACACTCACAAAGCTGTCTCGTCGCCAGAGGAACACTTGTGTGTGTTGGAACAATACGTAACAGCGATGCCAGGACACACCAATCCCCACGCGGCGACTTGAAAAGCTAACGGCGCAAATGGATGTCCACACATAATTATTGAGTCTACAAAAACTCTTTACGGCAAAAGCCGCTGAGGCTTTATCGATCGATAGCACCTCGCAAAGGTCGCGGCGGCACCCCCGCCCCCTTTACCTCTTCAAACATGGCCTCTCTGGACACAATCAACATAAAAGTGGGCAGGTGGGGACGGAAAATTGCCCGAAAATGTCCAGCGCCTGGCAATCATCTGTATTAATCCCATCTTCCTGTAGTGGTGCTGCTGGTGGTGGCCAGTAACGGGGGAAAACATATCTGTCCCGGCTGAGTTATCGATTTCATAAGGCGTTCTCTTTGCGAAAGGGCGGAGCCAGAGTCACAGCATGGTGTAACGAGTGGGGCTCCATGACTGCATCAAGAGTGATGGCAGCAGAGCACCCCGACCATTCCCATTCCCAACCCCCCACTCCACCCCATCCTATCCTCCAAAACGCCCCAACCCTCACCCTTCCTACAGTCCCCACATCCGCCGCCCCACCCACCCCACCACACCCCACCCCTCCAGCCTTCCACCAGCCCTAATGCACCAGGGAAATCCAATTTCACATGGCCGTAATTGAAATTTATTTTGTCACCACAATGGCAAGTTAGAACCATTTATCCAGCTCCTTTTATGCTTGAGGATATGCCTTCCGCGCCGCAGCAAACCTAAATTGTGTTAATAAAAAGATAAATCGGACGACATATCACGTCGCGCCATGAAACCACCTCTGGGTTGCTTAAATTACAATGTGTCTGTTAATTGTCTCCAAAAAATCCTGTGATTTGCCGGTCGTAGCACAGCAACTACACTCTGGGAATCCGTCATGGTGGTAGGATGTTGGAAATTCTGTCAATTACCGGAGAAATGTTTTTCCTATTGCCTTAATATTGCCACATTTGTAATGTCTGTGCGAAAAGGTAGTAAATTAAGACCACAGCTCCACGGCTCAGGTGTGGAAAAAAATACCATCCCCAGTCTGCTTCTCCTCATCACTCTCTTTTAACTTGTGGAAATATGAGGTGCCCAGTATGGTCTACCTTGCACTTGTCCTTAACAGGGAATAATCTTTTACGGTAGGGAAAATAGTCGAAGCACACCGTGCCGTGAAAAAAACATTGTTCATGGTTTTATCAAGGTAAATGGAAGTGCAAATGGCCGTGCATGCCGTACTATTCAGATTATTATTCTCCATCTTTGCAGACGTGTAGTGTAGTGTAGTGTAGTGTAGTGTAGTGTAGTGTGGGCCACTTCAGCCTCCAGAAGCCCATTTGGTTTTCATGAAACAGCAATTAGGTGATGTTAAATCATCATTGTGTGTGTGTGTGTGTGTGTGTGTGTGTGTGTGTGTGTGTGTGTGTGTGTGTGTGTGTGTGTGTGTGTGTGTGTGTGTGTGTGTGTGTGTGTGTGTGTGTGTGTGTGTGTGTGTGTGTGTGTGGGTTGTGCGTGTGTTTTGGTGTAAGTATGTGTCTCAGTATGTGTGTGCGTGCATGTGTGTTTGTGTATGTTTCTCAGTGTGTGTGTGTGTGTGTGTGTCTGTGTGCGTGTGCGTGTGCGTGTGCGTGTGCGTGTGCGTGTGTGTGTGTGTGTGTGTGTGTGTGTGTGTGTGTGTGTGTGTGTGTGTGTGTGTGTGTGATCTTGTGTGTGTCTCCATATTTGTGCATAGTGCTACTCAATGAGCTGCATAATCACAGTGGCCCATCAAGGCTGTGCGCTTCCTCCCTGCCTGTGATTAATGGCAGTTTAATTTCCCTTATCAAGCATCAATCTGCACTGGTGGGCTCACGGCAGCCACTAGTTCTCTCTGCTGTCCCTAACTAATTGGCTTAGGAGCCCTTGGCTTGCATTATTTAACCAACGGGAAAGGAAGAGTCAGGGGAAGTCAGATATATACTGTGGCACTGCATGGGTTTCTTTTTTTATATACAGAAGCCGTACTCAGCAGTGGAGTTCTGCTGATAGTATTTCCAAATGTTATGTTATATTCATAATATTACATTATTTGACATCACATTGGCATTAGCATTATTTAACCCAAAGGAAGTCAGATACATTAGTATTGGTATTGGGTTTTTTTGTTTTTGTTTTTTACAGTAGCAGCCCTCAGAACAGTGCTGCCTGCTGATAGTACTTCCAAATGTTATATTGTACATTTCATTGTTTTACAATACATCATGTGGCAGTACTTTCATAGCATTGAGCATTATTTAACCAACGAGAAAGGTAAGGTCTGATGGTGGTGGATCTTCTTTTATTGTAACATTGCACGCTGCTGCTGATAGAACCTCCATTATGTTAACTATATCAGTGATAATCCCATTTCACTAAATTATACCATTTTTTTTCTTGTGAAATAATGACTTTAAAAGTCTATACAGTGTATACTGTATTGCTATAGAAAGGGAATCAGGTGGTAAGCCTAAAGGCATCTTTTCCACTTATATGTGTTGTAGGTTTTCCTTTATGTTATTGCTGTGTGTCTAGGTTGCAGTATTATATTGGGACATTATAGGTGTGAAATCCTACTGTGATAATGGTTACACTGGCTAGCAAGCCCATCAGATATTGTTATTCTCACTCGTCCCTTGTTCCTGTGTTCATGTGCGATAAAAACGTGTGTGTTCGTGTGTGTGTGTGTGTGTGCGTGCGTGCGTGCGTGCGTGCGTGCGTGCGTGCGTGTGTTCGCACGCGTGCACGTGTGTGGCAGCCTAACATCTGGCGCTAGTGTGATTGGTTTGGTGGCGTGCCCCTAGGCCTGTTTCATGAGTGATAAATGGCGATGCTCAGAACATGTGATGAGGGGCAAAAATGAACTCACCAGAAGCAACCTGTTTTTTCCCTCCAACCCTCACCACACCCTACGCGCATTCTTACCCCCCACCCAACAAATGCCCCACGATGGAGAATGAGTCAGACAGCATTGCTCATACAGCATCTTCTATGTGGCCACTCTTCTGGCTATATCACTTTTATGGCTGTATCACTCTTCGCCCAGCCGCTAGCCACGGTGGACGCCGTTTCGGGTTGTCCTTTGAAGTCATTGGCTGTCGTCCATTTTGTTTGGCCGATGGCCCTAGCAGTGTTGCGGAGACTGATGCCGTGCTCCAGGGGTGACGTTAACTCTACCAGCGCCAGCCCCAACTCCACCGTTTGAATGAGGGACCTCCATCAAAGGGTGGCCAAGGTGACACACATGCACACACACACAAGCACACACACACACACACGCACACACACACATACACACATATTGCCCCTCCGCAGGGGTCTAAATGAAAGGTATCCAGGCCCCATTACGTGTCTGGGCATGGTTGAGGAAGCTAGGAGTTGCCTGAGGAAGGAAGCAGTCTTTTTTAGTCAGGGCCAGATACCCAGAGCCAGAGTGACTTTTTGGGTGCCTCAGTCTCAGGATGGCCTATTCAGTGGCAGGCACACGTGGAGGTGGGCCATTGACAGCTCTTTGCAGGGCCTGGGACAAAGTAATGTGAAAGGGCCCCCTCCCAAATACATACAATGTAATGAGAACCCAATTCTGGGCCGCCCCTTTACCTGGGCGTGGTACAACTAACCCTTTTGTCCCATCCTGTCGCCTTCCCTGGTTGGACATTCACTCGAAGTCGGCACCTCAGATGTCGTCCATTTTTTAATGGATCACCCTTAGTCGGTTGGGGATGGGGCTTGACAAAGTGCCGCCTGGAGATGTAGTGGTGGCTTTCTCTGCGCCTGATAATAATTGATGGATGAGCGGCATGTGGGCCAATGACAGCCTGGTTGCCTGGCCTTTACCCTCTGCTAGCTCTGGCCCTTATAAGTGTGAAATAGCCAATTACGGCAAAAGCAGGGCCCCTATCATAGGCCAATGCGCAAATGGCTGTGTCGGGACGTCGCGGCGGCTGTAAAAAAAAAAATGGAGGAGGACCGAGATTCTGCTGAGAAGTTCTGCCTTGGAACAGCTGCTCCCGATTCCAGTGGATGCTGTGAAGGCAAAGCAAGGCTTAGTTTGCCCGCAAAGCATGTTTCATACACAGGAACAGTTCAATCTTCACTGTAAAATAAAAGCAAAATGGACAATAAGCCTCATTAAGGCCAATTGGATGTTGGCAAAGCAAGGCAACTTTGGTCATATGTTTTTCCTTGACAAGTTCAACAACAGCAACAACAAAAAAACAATAGACAACATATGTAAAAACATTGGAGGAATAATAAGAGCCAGGCCCAATGGATGCTGGGAAGGCAAAGCAAAGAAAGGGAAGGCAGGTCGTGTTAAATGTTTGATATACTGTACATACAATATTGGATTTCATACAGTAGGCAAAGGCAGTACAGTGAGCTATACTAAAACCCTTCAATGTAAATGTAACATTTCCCCAACAACAGATGCATCAGTTGCATCAGTCTCACAACAAGTCTAAACCCAGCTCACCTTCTGTACTAGTGGGAGAAGAATCCATATGCTTGTTGAATTCTGCTTCACAATCATGGGAAGCTGATTGTATCACATGAAAAATTAGAAATGTATGACTATGAATGCCCCTGATTAGATAGAGTTCAAGATAATGCATGAATATGGACTATCACCATCATATAAACTGAAATATTTATGAAAAAGGACAAGTTTGTGAACAGGAAACAGAAACTTCTATAATGAACAATAAAAATGTCACTCCCAGGACCTTTTACACAAAATAAATGCCAAAGACAACATGTAAAAGTATATAAATATACAACTGGTATAAAAAGCTAAAC
This sequence comes from Engraulis encrasicolus, assembly GCF_034702125.1. Taxonomy (NCBI): domain Eukaryota; kingdom Metazoa; phylum Chordata; class Actinopteri; order Clupeiformes; family Engraulidae; genus Engraulis; species Engraulis encrasicolus. The sequence goes on along the minus strand of NC_085860.1, from coordinate 44,695,497 downwards.
AAAAAAGTGGAATAAGTGTATGTGGTAAGGAAAATGCATCAAAGCTGAGGAACACATAAAAGTAAGTATCTTAAAATCATTAAAGTATAATAAGTATAATTTAAGGGAGGAGTAAGGGGGAGTAATATGTT
>NC_085860.1:44680366-44690366 GCF_034702125.1 Engraulis encrasicolus | reverse complement strand
CAAGCTGTACACACACTGTTAAGCATATACTAGAAAAATGAAGGACCATGCTGTTGTTTTAAGCCTAAAGCAGCTGAATGACAAGGGCAAGAGCAAAGAGGAAATTCTCTTGGAAATTGAGCTGTACACAAATCATGCTTATCATTAGATATGTGTCAGCCTAAAGCTTTTAACGGGCTTTTTAAATATATCAAGCTTTGAAAAAATGTGTCTGGAAAGGAATGCTAATCGTCTTATAACATAACTGACAGAATGTCCTTGAAGGGTTAAATATCAAACATAGTAGTCTACTTTAGAAATCCAAGCAATATCAACATCAATACAAAAAATACATATTAGAGAAAAAAACATCTTGCACTGAATTGAAATAGACACGGTACACATAGAGCCTAGGCCATTTTGAATTTTGATTTTGAAGGATGCTGTGCAGTATGCATATAGCTATTGTGTGTTGTAGGTTATGGCTGTAGCTCACACAGTACAACACATGTCATGGAGCCCACTTTCTCCACACCCCATGTGCTCTCAAGGCAGCTCTGCTCCGCTCGGTTTTGCTCTATATTTCAACGTTGACAGGTCTGAGCCTGTATGAACCATTTGCTATATTTAGTGGACACCCCCTGTTACGTCCTTCCCCGAGTGTGGCTGACCTCTGTGAACCTGCGCTCTTCAATTAGCTGGCGAAATGAACAGCACTAAATCTTCCTCCAGGACAGCGCATGGCAGGGCAGCCATGAGGTGAGCCCCACAATGAGGGATTAAAGACACCATGTTACCTCAGGCTTTTACAGTGCCATGGCCACCGAGACGCTTAGCACAGGTTTCACAATGCCATGACCATAGAGAGTATTAGCAACAGCATAACAATGCCATGACACGGGAGACTACGTTAGCGTAGGCTTTCAAATGCTATTGCTTTGGAAAAGACTATGATACTGTACCTCAGGCTTAAAAATGCCACGACCATAGAGACTAATAGCACATAGTATTTCACATTGCCATAACTACAGAGATTATGTTAACATAGGCTTTGCGATGTCATGACTACTGTATGTTTCCTCAGTCTTTACAGTACCTTGTGTATAGAGAGTACTAATGCCATAGTCGTAGACATTGTGTCTCTTCAGACTTTTTGATGCCATGGTTATGTTAATGGGTCATCCCTATGTTCCCCGCCGGGTCCTATGTTCCCTGCAACCCTGCAATCAAAAAGGGGTTCTATGTCCCCCACTGCTTCTAAGTAGACTGCTGCCATATGGCAAAGTGCAGGTTGTTGTTGCACCTCTGACAGGTTAGGTTTAGGGATAGCTTTGGGCAGGGCACAAATTTGCAACTCAGACACATTGCATGACTGACAGGTTAGGTTTAGGGATTGTTTTGGGAAGGGCACAACTTTAAAACTCAGAAACATTGCATTACTGACAGGTTAAGTTTAGGGATGGTTTTGTTTGATACAATGCAGGGACCATAGAACCCTTTTTTGGAAAAAGAGCCTAAGTTTCCCAGTCCCATACCAAGACCGGGGAACATAGGACAGGGGAATATAGGACCCGGGGAACATAGGTACGCTCTCATGTTAATGAGGGGTTTCCAATGCCATGACCATGGAGCCTGTGTTATAGCACAATTAACAATGCCATGGCCTTGAAGACTGCTCAACCTCAACCTGCTTGACCTCTAGCTCAACAATCCCATGGTCACACTTATATCATGACCATAGATATAGGCTTCCCACGGGTCATGGAATTTCTGGAATATCATGGAATTTCAAAAAAGTTTTTCCAGTCATGGAAAGTCATGGAATTTTAGCATTTTGCATGCACAGTCATGGAAAATCATGGAATTTTCTCGACAGTTGCATAGAAGCAAATACTTTCTTGTTAGGTGTACTATGTAACATTATTGCCTACTGATTATACCACAACTCTTCGCCAGAGACGGCTTGGTACAGTGGTTCGCATTGTAATGTAATGAAATGAGCCCACTAAAGTCTGCCGATGACTCTGCGTCTTTTTAAAACCTTTTAAACGTCATTTCTTTCTACGGAAGTAAGTCATGGAAATTCAGTTTTTTGGGTCTGGAAAGTCATGGAAAATCATGGAATTGTATATCTGAATTAGAGTGGGAACCCTATAGATACTCAGTGGGGATATACACGTATGTGTAACTGATTAGAAATTGCCTTGTCAATATTCTATGACATGTACTGTAACTGGGCAGACTGTGTCAACCCGGGCTTACCAATGCCATGACAATGGACACTGTGTTATCTCTTTAAGCTATAAAATTGCCCTTGGCCACAGACAATGTTCTACCCAGGGCTTTACAATGCCATGGCTATACCCTCTTTTACAAGAGCTTGGCTCTGCCCCAGGTTTTACAATGCCATAGGCACTCTTTTACTTCACACCATTCCCTGCCCTGAATATAGACACTATATTAAACCATGGACTTTACATTGCCATGCATGTAGAGACAGCTTTGCCTCTATCTTTCCAGTGCCTTTAACTGTAGGGACAGTTTTACTTTGGGCCGTACAATGCTGTAGACACTTTGCTATCTCAAACCTTCCAAATCCACCACTATAGACTCCGCAGGAGGGGGTGGGGAACTGGCACAGCATGTTATTAAGTCAGTGGCGTCGTGTCTTTAGGAGAATGTCGCAGCACAACGTCTTGAAATATGAATTTGAAGGAGGCCATGGTGGGGAACCAGACCCTTCCCATCCATCCATCCACCCACCCGCCCCTGGTGTCTCCTATCTGGTGTGTGTCAGTGTTGCATTATGGAATATCTCTGCTGTTTAAAGCGATTGCTGTGTTTAGGATCGCTTGCTCTCCTTGGCTTAGCCCTGCAATCAAACAGCCTTCTGTCAGAGGCATCTATCCGAGTTTTAGAGGACAGGCGTACCATTACAATAATAGAATGCATCCTGTAATTCCCAATTTCATCTTATCTCTCTCCTCTGTGCAAAACACGAGACGGAATCTTTATTTCCTTTTATAATGCCTACTATTAGCAAGGGGCAAAACAGTATTGTCAGCTCAATCCTTTGGAAGAACTACGAGAAAATTAATGCTCTGAGGGTAAGGGGAAAAAATCCAATTTCCTCTGGTTGAAAGGCGCATGTGGTAAACAATACACAATGAGCCTACCTCTGTGTAATAATAAAAAAAAACAAGTCCTACATTTTCTCTTTCAATGTCAGTCTCCATTGTGGATGAAATGATGCAAAAAATAATACAACATTTAAGACCATTCAGTACCCATATCATCAAAAATCTCTGTTGTGAAGCATGTATACGTATGAATGACAATTGAAACACAGTGGTGTGAGTAGTGTAAAAGAGGGGTTTCAGTGATCTTGATCAAAAGACAACACACCCTTTAAAAACAAACACATCTGCCTAGTTAAGAATCACCACTGAATCTGATTATGTGGAATGTATTAATTAGGGAGTTTTCACAGAATACTGTACTTTACACTTCGTCTCATTAAAGTTAATTGAAAGTGTTCTGTGGTCGACAAAGGTCTCCACAACATGAGAGTTGTTTTGACTCACATCAGCCCACCATCAAGACCTCCTGTGGATAACACTGAAATTAGGCGCAAGACATTTACTGGGGATTTTTGCTGTTTTAATTTGAATAAATAGTAGTGAATGACATGTCCCTTTTACATAGATATTTTTTCTCCATTTTTTTCTTCTGTCTTTCCTCTCCAATGTGCATAATTATATGCACCCTGCTTCTCAAAGATGGTGAGTGCTCAGACATGGGTGGCGGCACCGATCAAGTTTTCTACTGAAACATATTGGATACATGTTGACTCTGACTATTCCTTATTGTTTGACTTCCCAGTCTTTGCTACTGTATCTCCTAGTGCAGTGGTTCTTAACCTGGGGTGCGGGCACCCCCTGGGGGTGCGCCAGAGATTTCAGAGGGTGCGCAGAATTTTGTTTGTGTTGAGGTTGTGATCAAAATTGTGCTTGCAAACATTATGGTTAGGCCAAATCTAGGGGTGGGCGATATGGCAAAAATGTTGTATCACGATTTTTTAACATGAAATCACGATTTCGATTTTTTATCACGATCTTCCATCCAAAAAAATAAAAACAACAAAAATAACTTTCATATACTTGCAATTTGTAATTTGCAGTCAATAAAATGTTAACACACTGATGATACTCTCATAAAGTGTACAATTGGAATACAATAATGTAAAGAATAAAGTGAAGACAACAACACAAGTGAGAAAACGTCTAATAACAAGTGATACTGATAATAAACATCCTCACTGCAAGACGATCTATACGATTTCTCCACTTTGGCAGATTCGAGACGATATTTTACTCAATATCGCGATTCACGATATAATATCGTCATATCGCCCACCCCTAGTCAAATCAAGACATGTTTTGGTCCCCATGTAAAATATTGATTAATGTCTCAAGCTAGAATTTTACATTTTTCACTTAAATCATTTTTTTAGTGCGTAGACACGTGTAGAAGTTTGAGTTGGGGGTGCACGGCTTGTCTTGGGGACAGGTAAGGGGGTGCGTTGAGAAAAAAAGGTTAAGAACCACTGTCCTAGTGGGCTGTCTTTTTGTCTTGCTATCACATCCTATGAATGCTTGAACATTTGCAGTCTGTTCAAAAATTATGTACTGATGCAAAACAGTGCCAAAGAAAGAGATACCAATAGAGTAACAGTTAGCATGCAAAACGTGTTCTATGAAGTGCTACAAATGGCAGGGTTTTTGGTTCATGACTATTAACGTCACCCATCCCTGAAACACCTGGGAGCAGGGGGCTCACTTCATGAAGCATCCCCATCCAAAAGCATCCCCATCCCCATCATGATGTTTATTCTCCTCCTACATCAATCCCCCCATAGTACCATCAGACTGCTGTACAAACCATTCTGGATGTGCAACACACAACATGTAACAAGAACACACAGGAGTGCTGTTGAAACCATTCTGAGCGAATCACATATTAAACTCACACATGACAGAAAACACACCATGATGTGTCCAAGCTTTGAATATTCGACGTGATGTCTTGCGCTCTTTCTCACACACAGCAAGTGTCATTGGCAGTGGCAGCTTTGAAGGACAGTCAGTCAGGACAGGGCCCATGCAGGCTGGCAGGCAGAGAGACAGGCAGGCAGGCAGGGAGACAGCCAGGCAGGGAGACAGGTAGGCAGGCATGCAGGGAGACAGGTAGGCAGGGACACAGGGAGACAGGCAGGCAGGGAGACAGGTAGGCAGGCAGGGAGACAGTCAGGGAGACAGGCATGCAGGTAGGGAGACAGGCAAGCAGGGAGACAGGCAAGCAGGTAGGCAGGCGGGTGGGGAAGGCGGGAGGCAGGCGGGCAGGGAGACAGGCAGGCAGGGAGACAGCCAGGCAGGGAGACAGGTAGGCAGGCATGCAGGGAGACAGGCAGGCAGGGACACAGGGAGACAGGCAGGGAGGGAGACAGGCAGGCATGCAGGGAGACAGGCAGGCAGGCAGGGAGACAGGCAGGCAGGCAGGGAGACAGGGAGACAGGCAGGCATGCAGGGAGACAGGGACGCAGGGACGCAGGGAGAGAGACAGGCAGGCAAGGAGACAGGCAGGCAGAAAGAAAGGCAGGGAGACAGGCAGGCAGGCAGGGAGACAGGCAGGCAGGCAGGGAGACAGGGAGACAGGCAGGCAGGGACACAGAGAGACAGGCAGGGAGACAGGCAACCAGGGAGACAGGCAGGCAGAGAGACAGGCAGGCAGAGAGAGAGACAGGCAGAGAGAGAGACAGGCAAGTAGGGAGACAGGCAGGTAGACAAGCCGGCAAGAAGCATGATACTGATGGCCTGGAGGCAAGGAGCGGTGGGCGTTTTTTGAAGTATGTGTTTACAGTAGAGCATAAGAGTCGCGCCTCACTCTCCATGGCCCTTTCTCACCTCCGCATGCGGTTATGGATGGGTGGGGTGCATGAGAGCATATCGCTGTCACTGTCGTGTCTTCCTCCCACAGACAAACACGCACACAGCACACACATGTACAGTACATACACACAGCCCATGACAAGAATCCTTCACACAATTGTTCACACACAGACACAGACACACACATACACAGACACACACACACACACACACACACACACACACACACACACACACACACACACACACACACACACACACACACACACACACACACACACAAATTCGTCCCTGCCATCAACGACACACCATTGCACTCGGCTGAACTGGGAGCGTGGCGTGAGAGTGATGGCGACGCTCCTCCACTCATAACCATTGGCTGATTTGTGAATATTGCTCCCTTTTGGTTTCATCTGGTCGTGTGCTATGGGCTGGAAAGCACTTGGAGGAGAAAAGGAAGGCCACTCCCAGGCCCTTTAATTTATCTCCCGCGGGTTAACGCAATGCTGCCACAGACGCTCAACGCTTTCTAGGCCTGCCTGTCACCCCCCACATACTGTACACACACACACACACACACACACACACACACACACACACACACACACACACACACACACACACACACACACATACACACACACGCACACGCACGGACACTCAAACACACACGCACACACGGACACGGACACACACACACACACATGCACACGCATGGACACTCAAACACACACACACGGACACGGGGACACACACACACACGGACACACACACGCACACACACAAAAGCATACACACACGCACACATACCCAGGGTGGGAGACTGGCAAGCGACCTCTGATGACCCACAGTAAGGGTTGGTGGAGTGAGGGCCGGATATGATTGTAGGACGCTGGCATTGGCCACTGTCCTCCTCTCCTCAGACAGAGAGACATATGGAGGGGCTTTGGCGTGTCCTTGGCAGGACCTGGCCTAACCATGATTCCGCCATACAGCATACCAGCATTCATGCATGCTTTGTTTGAGTGTTCCCAAAAGTGGGAGTGAGTGGCATAGCTGTAAAAGACTACAGAATGACTGATTACTTACAGGAGGACTAATCAAATGTGCAAAACAGTGTGTTAACCCCAGGTTGGATTCCTCTGGATAGGCATTATGCAATGTATTCATAGCGCCATTAAGCGTGATAATCAGAGCCTGCTGTCTGCATCCTCTCTTTCACTCAAGAACGAGGAGATGTCAGGGTATTAAATGATGAGGACACGTTCATGTATAATAAATAACAGCTATTCAAATGGCTCATCAAGCTAAATTCCCTCTGTATCTCTCTGCTTTCACGTCTCGAATTCAAGAGGGAGAGCGAGTCGCTGTACTCCTCACCCCAGAGTCAGACAGAGGGACATATGGAGCGCTCGGGTTTGTCCTTGGCAGACGCCGGACTCTGATGGATTCGCCGCAGGTGTTTCTCTGCTGCAGACTCCCCACACAGACGCTTGATTAACAATATGCTTTGCTCATGCCTGCTGGCCATAACACCAGACAAAAAGATGTTTTTTTTTCTTTTTGTTTGTAACAGCCAGACAGCCTGAAGATCAGAGATAACTCTCTTATGTCTGAAAGGCACTTATTAGTGGTTGTGAAGCATCTGTAACAATGTAATAATGTGAAGTGTTTTGTGTGTATGAGGATATGACACATTTTGGAATATTCAGATAGCATTTTGTTATGGTCTTTGTGATCCTCACTCTCCATTCACTTGTAAAATGCTATACTTAGCCAACAAGAAAAACAAAATGATCGGCTATATTTTTCAGGCAGCACGGTAGCCAGGGGTGAGCTATCAGTCTTGCATGTTGAATTCTGTCCTTGGACAAACCAAAAACAAACAAAAAACATCCGCTGAGAATTTTACAATCAACTTAACACATTCAATACCAGCCGTTTTTTGGAATTTTAGCTGTAGACTTCCAGCCAATTTCATCATTTTTTGTCACATGTCAGGGCTTGTTCGAAAGCCCAAAAACTCAGCTGTCTGTATGTTTTTACAGTTAGTTCCTAGCGTATTCCCTTCTGAAGTTATTCAAGTCTAAGTGAGCAGTGGTTTAGGTAGAAATAGCGTTTTTCACTATTCGAACGGAGATAAAGCCTTTTTTGTCACGGGTGCGCTCTTTGACTCTCCGAGTTTAAATTGCGGGTCTAAATGCATTTTCACGCCCGAAGAACAACTCCAGTAGCTTCCAAGTAAACTATTTCGGTGCAAAAATCACCTGGTCAGGCTATTGTTCAGAGCCACATCATCTGAAATGCTAGCTAGCTAATGTCACTTGACTGGCAGTTTTCGTTCTGTAGATAAAAGTAGACGTGCCAAAGTACTCACCCAAAATTAGGTTACTTCCTGCTGTGTTGCACGCTGTTTTTCATTAAAACCTTCCATTTTACACCTATCTTGATGACAGCAAAACTCCTTATCCTTCCATCATATGTTTAGGAACAGGCTAGCTACTAAGGCAGTAAGCGCATACGACTTCATTGCGAGCGTCGACGTTGCGCAACGGACGTCAGCGAGAACTTGTTGTCACGATGTGGGTGTTATTAAATACAGCGCATTTAAAGTCGGCCACAAATATGAACGAGACGATGAGCTCGCACCGGTTTGCTCTACTAACACACCACGTGTGAGGAGTAGGGGGACAGGCAGCGAGGAGGAGCTGAAGTGGGGACCTGTGCAAACTTGTGTAGAGGTGTGAGACAAGACCCATACACACACGTGAGTGAGTTGTTGACCAACCAGTTCATGGGCGCGTGACCTCGGAGGCAGTCCGCCGACGAGCGTTGAAGGGGATAAGCAACTGCAGAGGTTGCAAGATCTGACTGCAGCCGCATTCATCCCGCGATAGTTTTACACCATGTGACATGTCACCTCGTCAACGCAACGTCGACGAAATTTCGAAGTTTGACAGGAAATCTAACCGTCATGCAGCATTTTCCATCCAGGGTGCATTGCTGTCTAAATGCGCATTCATGCGTTGACACATATCGAATGCACCTACTGACAGGACTTGTTTTGATGCTCTAGGAAGTAAATTGAGACGTGACGTGATCAGGAAGTGGTTTGATTCACTATAATAAAACTCAAATACTGTGTGTAATAAGATGCACAGATGATGAAATATCCAGATCCTGACTTTGTAGGAGTTTTGACTTTGTAGGTGTTTTCATGATCTATGTCACTTCTGTTCAACACATTATTACGAAAATCACACAGAATGTGCATTAGAATGTGTAGATTCAGAATCCAATTTTTTTTTTAAATGTAAAAACGTAATTTTACGGTTTGAGAGACAACGCATGGGATGCAAAAACGTATTTTTACTTGACTTGACTCTAGTATGAGGCTTTCTATAGAATGTGTTGTACATTGAGCTGTTGAGTTATGTTGTCATATGAAAGAATTTACACATAATTTTGGTATGACATTTACCTCCTATGGAGTTTATGGTTTGAAAGCAGAAATTGAAAATCTGACTTCAGTCTGTGAAAAATGACCTCGAATATCGCCTGTCTGTGTGCATGTTAGATGTCTTCCCTTCTGCTTGCTGGATTATTGTGAGAAGGAGGGGAGGGTCTCCCCACACACCCACACAGTTACAGACAACACACCATAAAAATCAAACCAACTGGATACTCTTGCGGTGACATCACCCACCTCTCCAAAAATAAATACTTTCAGAGTCGGAGCACTCCATCATCCGGCATCCAATAATTTTCTGTTTCTAATAACTGGAAAATCAATGGTTGGCCCCGGGGACCATTTGCGAAGGGAGGAGACAGGTGGTGCTGGTGTTTGCTGTGGAGCTCGGTGCCGCTCAGCCCGCCTGCACTTTATTTGTTTTCGTGTTTTCTGTCAAAAGTTGCAAATAAAGAGGCGCAGTCTCTAGGGCGTTTGCATAGGCTGATGGGAAATCTCTCTCTCTCTCTCTCTCTCTCTCTCTCTCTCTCTCTCTCTCTCTCTCCTCCGTGTGTGTGTGTGTGTGTGTGTGTGTGTGTGTGTGTGTGTGTGTGTGTGTGTGTGT
>NC_085860.1:44637866-44670366 GCF_034702125.1 Engraulis encrasicolus | reverse complement strand
CTTTTCTCCTCCTCCCCCTTGTCCTCTACACATCTGTGCGTGTGTTTCTTTTTTGTAATCCCACCTGAGTCCAGGGTCGCTGTGTCAAAACCCTGGCTGTCACACTCGCCTGACGTGATGCTGTCACTCTGACACATATGTACACGAGACGTTTTTGATGCACGTATGCACAACATTCTCACACTCACACAGACACATGCTGTGATACATGCACGCACGCACGCATACACACAAAGGTGTGCCGCGCATATACACAAAGACTCGTACGCGCAAACACACACACACACTGTGCATATCATTCACACACAGAAATACTTATGCACGCACGCACACACACACACACACACACACACACACACACACACACACACACATCTTTACACACTCCCATTGTTTGAAGATGTGCACTGTTGCGCGCGTGTGGGGTTACAGTACGGCAGATAGATGGAGCTCATTAATGAACCTGTCGTGTGTGTGTGTGTGTGTGTGTGTGTGTGTGTGTGTGTGTGTGTGTGTGTGTGTGTGTGTGTGTGTGTGTGTGTGTGTGTGTGTGTGTGTGTGTGTGTGTGTGTGTGTGTGTGTGTGTGTGTGTGTGTGTGTGTGTGTGTGTGTGTGTGTGTGAAGTGTGTTTGCGTGTGTGTGTGTCTGTGTGTGTGTGAGTGTGTGCCAAGTGTGTTTGCGTGTGTGTGTGTGTGTGTGTCTGTGTGTGTGTGTGTCTGTGTGTGTGTGTGTGTGTGTGTGTGTGTGTGTGTGTGTGTGTGTGTGTGTGTGTGTGTGTGTGTGTGTGTGTGTGTTTGTGCTTGCTCGTTCGTGTGTGCGTGTGTGAGTACAGCACGTTTTGGAACGAGGATGCAAAGGGAATGCCTAATGCTGTGTGGGCCTGCCCTACTTGGCGTACACTATTATTTGGACAGTGGAGGTGGGGGGATGTATATGTCACTCGGTATCCATTTATTAATTAATTAGTCGGCTGATTCATTAATCATGTGTTTGGCGGGGTTTCACCAAGCCCAAACCATACTGTAACTGCTATTCTGTATGAAAACATCAAAAAGTGATGGTCTTTTACGATTGTGGATTTGGTTAACTGTATTACGTTTTTACAGATTGTTATATTTTGACATTTACGATCCCTGTTTGGGTGTTATAATTTGTAATATTGGAGAGTCTTATTTTTTCACAGATATCTAAAGTGAGAATGTTTGCAATAAAGGATGTTTGGTCGTTTTGTTTTTACATGTTTGCTGTAAATGTGAGAAAGTGCAGATCTCTCTCATTTCTTTTGTGCTTCTGTCAGCTGTGACTGATCACGGGTGTCAGGCGGTGTCGTAAAATACAAGCTTGATGTTGTCAGACAAGCGGACAGTTTCTCACTTGTGAAACCTGCAACCTCAATACCCCTCAAACAACTCCCAAGGGGGATGTATGATGAGAATGAGAGGGTGTGTGTGTTTTCTTGACTCTGTCTACTGTGCGTGTGTGTGTGTGCGTGTGTGTGTGTGTGTATGTGTGTGTGTGTGTGTGTGCGTGTCTGTGTCCATGTCTGTGTGTGCGTGTGCGTGTGCGTGTGTGTGTGTGCGTGTGTGTGTGCGTGCGTGTGTGTGTGTGTTTGGGGGTGGGGGTGTTTTAGGGCATTATAGCATGTCTGACCATGTGAAATGTTCTGATGCCGTTGCATCTGTTCAGTTTATAGCAGTGGTCATATAGCCCCCTGGGTTAATGATTCATGCGCTTTAATTATTTATTGTCATTGAGAAGCATAAAACAGCATGGCCTTCTGCAGTCATGTATCACCAGTTATAGAGCTGTGACTGTATACGTTTTTTGTGTCCTTCTGTGTGTGTGTGTGTGTGTGTGTGTGTGTGTGTGTGTGTGTGTGTGTGTGTGTGTGTGTGTGTGTGTGTGTGTGTGTGTGTGTGTGTGTGTGTGTGTGTGTGTGTGTGTGTGTGTGAGTGTAAGGGTCGACAGCCTGATCTCACAGAATTCCATGACTTGAACACGGACCCTTGGGGCACAAAATATGTGGCATTTTCATGAATTTTGCCGATATTCCATGTTGGGGTTATGGAAGTGATTCCCGTGATTAACTCACTGAGGTGTTTTTTCTATGCTCCCACGGCATTACACATTAAGTCTATCATTAGAAAACTGACAAGCCAGTAGTGAAATAGCCTACTTTTTCCAGCAGGTCGATAACAAATTCTGTTATTAAATTGCTATGGCAATTTAAGTTGTGCCCAGACCAAAACAATCCCAAACCCAAACCAGTCAATAAAGACCTCTTTTGAGAAATACCTTTTCCACTTGGTTGATAGGTCAGAACAATCCCTAGCCCGAACCTGTCAGTAAGAAATGTTTTTGAGAAAGAAATCTTTGAAATGTCAAAATTCCTGAGAGAACATACGTTACAACATAAGACTATGGGAACATGGAGCTGTGGGAGCACATAGAAAGCAATGCCGAGGGCCCATCCTGGAAAGCACCTCTGTCACCCCATCACAGAAATGTTGGCAAAATCCATGAAGTTGCCACTGATGTTGTGTCAGAATGGTCCGTGTTCATCTCACAGAATTATGTGAGATCATGTTGGTGTGGGTGTGGGTGTGTACCAGGGATGGAAATAAGCACCCATCCACCTGCCAATGACGGGTAAGTTTCAGTTGTGACTGGTAAATTTTTCAACCCACCCGTCATTTTTACTGGTAACAATGGCTAGTGACTGGTAGATTTTAAAATCTACCTGCCACAGTGGCTGGTGGGGAAAAAAATGAAGTTCCACCCCTGGTGTGTACGCATCTGTGTACGAGTGTATGGATACAGTGTGTGTGTGGGCACAGGTGTTTGTTTGAGTACACAGTAGTCTGTAGCTTCAGCTGTGTCATTCTGCCTCAGGAAGCAATCCACACCCTGTTCACAACTTGCTTTTGTAGTCATCACCCTGCCTGGATCAGGAGGTGTATTACTGAAGACCTATGCAGTGAAACATCTGACATGTACGCACATGGCTTAAAAAGTGTATATTTTGCATGGTTGTGTGAGCACAGGTGTGGTCATGTACGAGAGTGCGTGTTTACAAATTGTGCTAATCAGCGTGCTTCATGGGACTGAAGCGATCCACAAATGATCCACCACTGACTTATCCACAGTCTACTACTTTTGTATTCGCCACACTACTCGAAGTGCTAGTGATGGATTTACGAGTGCTACTACTGGTGACTTAATCAGCGCTGCGTCTGAAAGCATCACCGGTCCATAACTCCTAAACAACTGAACCTTTTCACACTGCTGAAGTGCTCGCTTACTGGCGTTAATTTCATCAGTCTAAACAAGACAAAATGTGTTTTTATGTGGACTATTTTTATTCAATGAAACTTGTGCTACTAAAGCAATCTTCCCATGATCAACTACTCACTTATCCACAATTCACTACTTTTGGATTCGCCACGCTGCCTGAGTCAGAAGGTGCATTACCACTGCCACTACTGGTCTCTTAATCAATGTCATGTCTGAAAGCATCACTGTAACAACTGAACCATTTCTACACAGCTGCAGTGCCAGCCAATGGCAATTTCATCAGAGGAAATGAGACAAAAGATGCTTGTACTTGTATATTGTGTTTGTATTATATTATTTATTATCAGTGTTTCCCAATGAAATTTTGGAAACTATGGGGGCAGCCGGGATTTTTTTGGGGGGGGTCGTGGCGGCTGGGTTGTTGGCGTGGAAATTCACGCGGCGTAGATGCAAAACGGCAAAACAATGAATAAAGTATGACATTGGCGCATGGAGAAACTATAGGCCTACATTTCAGCCATTTATGAGAAATTATATAAGATTTTACCCATGACATGTATAGTAGTACATTGAATGGGAGTACAGATAAGAATTTAAGAGCACTGTGAAATTCTTCACACACAGACAAAAAGGGTCTAAGAGAGTAGGCTATGCCTTTTTCCCCACACACATAGGCGTACACATTCTACATGAGGGGTGCTGGTGACGGGCAGTCTTTCCTCCCAGTAAAAGGGCTGTACACATTCATTTCTATGTGCAGCCCAATGTCTCCTCTGCTGTGTCAATGAAGGCCTGTCGCCTAACTCGTTATCATGCAACTGTAAAACAAAGCCTGGGGAGTGTCAGTAAACTCATCCCAACTGTCCCTTCTCTGAAGGTTTTTTATTGCTCCCAAAACCAAGTTAACTACAACAACTTGACAAGGCTTTTGATCCCACTGTCTTTCAAGCACTCATGGTTTTCTCTATAGGATGTATATACTCCAGGAGGAAAATACGAAGGAAATCGTTTTTCAAATCGTTTTTTAAAAAAAAACGAAATCGTTTTTTAGGGGGGGAAAAAAAGGTTTTTTTATTTATTTATTTTTTACATTTTCGGAAACTATGGTGGCCAAATTTAAAGTTTCATCAATGTATGGGAAACACTGATTATATATTCTCATACACATTATAGTAGTGTATGAGAGTCAGAACACTGACGCAATCTGCACTTGATCCACTAGTCACTTATCCACAATCCTCTCCTTTCGTATTCTCCATGCTGTCTGGATCAGGCAGTTCATTACCTCTGCTGGTACTGGTGACCTAATCACTGTCGTGTCTGAAAGCATCACTGGAAGTCCTGAAAGACTGCACCTTTTTCACACAGCTTGAAGTGCCACCAGCCATCGTTTGTTAGCGAGATAGCAAAGAGAGCTCACTCTACCAGAACTGTACTTAGTATTCCGTCAAGTAAATTGTGTTGACAAGAGCTGAAATCCTGTTCGCTGTTCACTTATTAAAATCCAGCTAGCGCGCCACGTTTTGTTGTCAAGGTTACCAGGGGCTTTGACTCTTTGAAACAAACAAAAAAAACAGTGCAGTCTTTCAGAGAGCGCCCCTTCAGCTTCCGTTGCTCATCCCCATTATTGAGACAAAGTAGACATATTTCCTCTGCTGTTTTACCTACCTACCACTGGCATCTTGATATCACACAGGTGATATCACACAGTTGTGTGTGTGTGTGTTTCTGTGTGCATGCGTATGCGTGTGTGTGTGCGTGCCTGTGTTTTTACTTGTCATCAGGCTAGGCAGGGGTCCTTGTCGTGGGGGTTGTGTGTGTGTGTGCGTGTGTGTGTGAGCATCATGGGGTGCGATGGTGTCCTTGACATGGTGTGTGTGTTTGTGTGTGTGTGTGTGTGTGTGTGTGTGTGTGTGTGTGTGTGTGTGTGTGTGTGTGTGTGTGTGTGTGTGTGTGTGTGTGTGTGTGTGTGTGTGTGTGTTTATGTGTGTTTATGTGTATATGCGTGTGTGTCTGCCTCTGTGTGTGCGACTATGTGCATATGAGCTGCACGCATTTGTGTGTGTGTGTGTTGTGTGTGTCTACTTGAGTTCATTTATTCAGTATTCTGAATGTATTACCTCTAAACGAGAAACCAGTCACTGTTGCATCACTTACCATGCGCGAGTTGGCCATAATTGGTGTCAGAAAGGTTTTGTTTCTGTTTCACGTTCGCCCACTTCACTTAAACTTGAATCGCTGTCTGAATTTCTTAACCTGAAGCAATAGTTATCACCCAGACGATCATTTATTTTTCTCTTTGAGA
This sequence comes from Engraulis encrasicolus, assembly GCF_034702125.1. Taxonomy (NCBI): domain Eukaryota; kingdom Metazoa; phylum Chordata; class Actinopteri; order Clupeiformes; family Engraulidae; genus Engraulis; species Engraulis encrasicolus. Next base: position 44,664,767 of record NC_085860.1, on the reverse strand, counting down.
CAGTCCTTGATATGACTTACCAGGTAGTACTGTATCATTATCGACCGTGGCATTATGGTGTCTACGCTTTGTCTCTATAATTTGTATCACGATAGACTATTTATTACTGTTGTATATTTTCCTGAACGTATGACTTCGAATGGTTTTAGCCTTTAGCCTTTAGCCTTTCCCCACTATTAGCATGTGATAACAACACTCTTGTTAGGGCTTTTGGTCAGTACTGTTTGTCAGACATGTACATGCCTTGAGGCACTTGCTATTTTAGCACTGAAATAGATTATGAAATAAGTTATTAGTGCGCTCATAGTTGTGCTTAGTATGTGCTTAGTATGTGCTTAGTGTGTGTGTGTGTGTGTGTGTGTGTGTGTGTGTGTGTGTGTGTGTGTGTGTGTGTGTGTGTGTGTGTGTGTGTGTGTGTGTGTGTGTGTGTGTGTGTGTGTGTGTGTGTGTGTGTGTGTGTGCGTGCGTGCGTGCGTGCGTGCGTGCATGTGTGCATGCATGTTTGTGTGTGATGAATCCTCAGCCTGCCTCTCTTTTTTTGTTTATCCATCTTTCTGTATTGAATGATGTTTTTTTATTCACTGGAACCTGAGTATTACGATGTGCCGTGTCAGCACAAAAGCCAAAAGTACAAGCAGCTTTACTGATCAAGCATAAACTTAGATATCATAGCAGATAGGATATATGAATAACCCACATACGAAGCTGTATCTGTAGGCTATAGAAGATCAGAAGATATAGGCCATACCCCCACCCCTCCTCCAACCACCACCACCACCACACACACACACACACACACACACACACACACACACATCTTCATACACATAAAGTAGCAATGCACACACGCATGCATGCACAAACATGCATAGGCTGTACACTTGCATGCAAAAACATGTGTACAAAAACATGCGCACACCATAGAAACTTTGAACTGCTTCAGGCTTAAGTGAGTGATGCTGGTGTCTCTATACTATTTCACATCACGATGAGTGATTTGATGTTTTATACTTCTCTCCTTAGGGGCTCGCAAAAATAGAACAGAACATCTGCAGTGCAAAGTCTAAGACAAACAAGATGACTTGTGCGGTGTATTTACAATTGGAAACCTTTCTTTGGTCCCGGTGATGGGTGAAATATAAGACGTTTAATGAAAGATGATTTGAAATGAATTCCTCTTGAGTCCTCTTGAGTGTCTCTAACATATGGTCATGGTTCATTACTTTATTTTCCAAAACTCCACAGCGGAAGGGGAATATGTAGTCCAATCATATCCACTCAAACCCTCTGATAAGGCATCTGAAGCTTCAAGTTGAAGAGTGACTGCAGACCTTGTTAAGGCTTTATCTCTGCATGTCAAAGCAATTTGTTTGTTCCCAATCCAGACACACCACCCTAGACAGCTTATTGACTTGCTAAAAAACATTTTGAATTAGACATGCACTTTTAAAGAGAAGCTTCTGTCATGTTCTATATTCACACAAAAGCCGAGACACTTTATTTGTTGGCCAAAAAAAAAAAATCATTTTCATTTTGTACACATTGTACACCCGTAATCTAGCAGAGCCCAGTATAGGTTCACAAATGATCTATAGCCCTTTCATGCAGATAGGATCACTGGCCACTAGGGCTGTAACAATATTGTGTCGAACCGAGAAATCGTGATACACAGAGTCACGATACTGTATCGTGATACAAGGAGGCAGTATCGTGATACGCCCTTTCAAAGTTTTATTACCCATTTAGTCCAGAAAACAACCTTCTGATTTGATGTGATAGTGTTTCCAAACTTCAGTGGAGATACATTTCAGAAATCGTGGGGTGTATCGAACCGTAGGTCAAAAATCGTGACACGAACCGAAAAGTGTGTTGAGTGTATCGTTACAGCCCTACTGGTCACTATTCGCTGAAAAATCTTAACTACATCATTACATTATTTCTATGACATCACAGAGGGTCTTAAGAAACAGGTTAAGGCATGGTCATTACCATTTTGGTGACAACAAAGTTGTAATAGAGGCTTTGCATGAAATGGTTAAAGAGGAGCCTATGCTAATTGGGGAACAGCATCCGTCCTATTGTGCTGTAATGTGACTTCCAACAGAGGTCAGCTTGCAGCCTGTTAAAAACCCTCATTACCCATGCAGAGACCAAGGGTGTACGGTGTGCATGCAGACAAAGCCACTCTAACCATGGCTCAATAAGTAATAACCTCTAGCATCGTGTGTGCGTTAACTCAACTCTTGTAACACTTTTATTTAATATTCATTTAATTTTATGATGTACGTATCTGAGCCATTGATCAAGTGCTAAATAAGACTAATTGTGTGTGACATTTCATATGTCAGTGTTAATTTAATGTGTGTGTGACATTTAATATGTGCAGTGTTTCATTTTGTCTGCAGAAGTGTTTTCATAAAAATAAATAGCTGATCATGACAATCAGTGTTTTGAACCCACAACCAGACCAAGTTCACCCACTATCTCCACCATGGAAGTACACACTACGAATATATAACTCGTAAGTGCGTTAGAGTTGATTCAAAGCTTATTTTTGTCAATAAACTGTATATGTTTGGCTATATACATGTATATGACCTACATACAGCAGATGTGCTGCTGTTCCTCTGCCTGGGGCCTGTGCACTGGGCTAGTTGTCGTTGGAAAGAGCTTGGAACTTTCCCGAAAGTTACTCACCCGTGAACTCTTCACCTCGCTTTGCGTCCTAATGTGAAAGCGAGTCGGTCAGGCTGTTGGTCGGTCAGCGCCTCCAACGTTAGCCATTGGTGATTACCATTGCAAATCCCAAGGCGGCCGTGAGATGGGGTTGTGTGTCATGGAAAGGGAAATCATTAAAACTCCATAACCGGGCTCTGCCTTTGAAGTGGGGTCCATGACTGCAGCCCGGGGTGGCGGACGTGATCGTCTGGTGCCTTGACCCTGGTTAGCGGTTAGCGTTCAGCGCTGAGAGGGGTAAGCAGTGTGGAGATTGCACAGGGTCTGAGACGGTCCGGTCAGCCGAGTGGCCATATTGGATCACGGCGTCATGGCGTCATGTGGCTCCGTGTGATTTTCACACCTGGCTGAACTCAAGAAGGGACTTGTCTGCGGGTCTTGGTGTGTGTGTGCGTGCGTGCGTCCGTGTGTGTGTGCTTGTTTGTATATGCGTCTGTGTTTCTGTCTGTGTCTGTGTGTGTATGTGAGCTCAAACATAAGTCCATCAGAGAAGCCAAGGAGGATGCTGGGAAATAGGCCTGTCGCTGCAGGAACGAATGGCTTTTCCATGCCTCACGGCAGAGTCCCATTAACTGAGGCCGAGTGAGGGAGGGGACGGAGAGTGAGGGAGTGAGTGCGTGAGTATGGGTAAGACGGCGAGTGAGAATGAGAGTGAGGGGTTTAAGAAAGAGGGTGGGAGTAGAGTGAAAGTGAGTGGAGGGGGTGGGGTAAGAGCAAGTAGAGGTGAAGTGAAGGGGGGCAGTGGCCATGTTGTTTTCTCTCTCTCTCTCTCTCTCTCTCTCTCTCTCTCTCTCTCTCTCTCTCTCTCTCTCTCTCTCTCTCCACTTGACCAGGCGAAGAGCAGACAGGCAGAGAACTGATGATGGATGGCCTCCCACAAACAGACAAGGGAAAGAAATGGACAGCAGAGAAGGGAGCTGGGAGCAGAGAAGCCCTCAGAGAAAGGAAAGAGAGGGGAGGGTGTGTGAGAGGAATGGACCAGAGAAAGAAAGAAAGAAGGGAAGAAAGAAAGAAAGAAAGCAAGAAAGTGGGTGATCACGAAAGGGAGCGTTGGAGTAATAGTCAAATGCAGAGAGAAATTGCTATAGAAAAAAATAAAATAACATAGAGACCAGAACAGCCTTTTGCTAGCCAACGATCAATACCAACTACTTGACCATGAACCTGTCTTTACCATGTTTGACACACGCGTTGCGCCTGCTAGTCTGTTAAGGGGTGCATTAAGCTCTTGTGTTTGTCTGTGACCTTTCGTAATTGCCGTGACAACGGGAGTCTATTGGGTTGGTGACATGTGTGACCTTGGGACGTGAGATGTGGGGAGGTGGGGGGGTTGTATTTCCAACGGGTGACATTGGCAGTGGAGTGATACAGCTGGACCTTCAAATTGAAATGTGGTTTTGTAGGGTGCCATAGTACTGTAGTAGCAGTGTGTCCTTGGAAAGGGATATCATATCCCAGCTTTCAAGCTCTTGAGTCTCATAATACAACGGCACGCACATGCAAAAAAACACACATACCGTACGTGTGCAGTGCACACACAAAGCACACAAACATGCACACACAACCACACGACAAATAATCCTCTCATCTGATGGTACACACACACACACACACACACACACACACACACACACTCTCTCTCTCTCTCTCTCTCTCTCTCTCTCTCTCTCTCTCTGTCTCTCTGTCTCTCTCTCTCTCTCTCTCTCTCTCTCTCTCTCTCACACACACACACACACACACACACACACACACACACACACACACACACACACACACACACACAGTACATGCCCCATCAAGACCTCCTTTGATGTAAAATTGACACTTTGGTGGATGGCACTTCATGCATTTGGTATTGCCAGGCAACCAGGAGGACAGATTTCTTCTCAGACCCCATCTATTTCAGTGTGTGACGGTGTGTGTGTGTGTGTGTGTGTGTGTGTGTGTGTGTGTGTGTGTGTGTGCAGGGGCGCCTTATCAACACTCGTGGCCCAGGGGCTACATTTTTATGTTGTGGCCCCTTGGTCTACCTGTCGAACCCAGCTTTCCCGTTGTCGGGAAACGCCATTTACATGACATATTTAGGGTGCAAGCGCGTTTGGCTGCATTTGGCCGACGTTCACATCGCTCATTTCTGACCACAGATGAAAGATGACAGGGACAGACAGGACGGCATTAAACATGCTTCTAAGGAAATCACTCGTGCACAGTGCACACACGCTCGTTACAATGTAGGCGTAGCCTATGAGTTGCAAAGACAACAACAGAAAACCACACAAACAACGATATGTCCGAATTTAATATTATGATAATAGCCCGTGAAAATAATGGCACGGTGGCTTCATGAAATGGAACGCAGACAAGCCAAGTCTCCCTAAAGTTCATGAAGGGAGCATCCCTGATATTCCCTGCCTGTGAGTAGGGCCAAAGCACCCCTACAATGCCAGTGAGAGCGTGCAAGCAAGATAACTTCTACACCGTGTGTCAAAAATTCGATAAGGCTAGATTACGCTCTACGCAGACGATACGAGAGGGAGAGTGAGGGAGTGCGCTAGAGAGAGAGAGAGGCTGCGAAACGTGCAAGCATGTTCAAAACAAGTTTTCACACACTGCTCGACGACAAAGAGCACGCTGGTTGGTTAGTCTGCAAAAGTTATTGGCTATAAACATTTACCTAAAATCCGTTTTTGACACTTTGTCTGGGAACGGCGCAAAACACATGGTTCCCTCAATCAACAGACCGAAATCCACGAACCCAGTGAAGGGGTTGCCAAAATCAAATCATTCTAAAGTGGTGAATAAATAATTGTAGGCTAAACCTTGATTACCTACATCCGTTAGTCTACTATGCACAGTGACATTAACACTTAATCAAGAAAAAAATAGCCTACCAGTGAGTGATGCCGTTTTGAGCATGTACACTTTTTCTGAAAGAATCTACCTCCATCAAAGTGAATCTACATTGCGCAAGCATTTAGCGCACATGACCAAGGAAATTAATATCTGAAGGAATCTAGTTCAAAGCACGAGGCTAGCAATAGCTGCGTAGGGCAAAATCATATGGACCCATGTCAACATGCCACAGCCAATTTAATAACCAATGGCCTTACCTTCAAACGTTGGCTTGATCACAGAACTTCAAGTAATATTCCACTTAAATCCACGTGGTTTTACATACACACCCAACTCACAGCTAGCAAGCCGTGTAGATATGTGCTGCCTGCTAACATGTTTTGATAATTCAGAATCCAAACGTTGTGGGAACGGTAGGCAAATTTCTCCCGTTTTTATATGCTGTTTTCGGATTTGTCTCCATCGACAGTGAAAATGTGAGATAGTAATCAGTCGCCTACCTCTATTTTCTGTGCACTACTGACATGTTCAAGAACTAGGCTAGTCCTAATCTCTATCTTCACTTCTAAACTCTGCTGCTGTCCTGTCAGCGAGTGCGCGGGTGCTGAGACGTTAACATTGTTACATTTTACAGCTGTTGAGGTGTCGGGATGATACAATGTTGCTCATTGGGGTTTGTGTTGCGTCTTTTAGCCTACAGCAAGCAATTGTGCGCTCATTTAGGCTATTTTAACAATAGATTCTAGGCCTACAATAATGAAGGTGTTTTATTAATATTCCAAGGCACCTTAGGAGGCCCCTGATTGGCTGAGGCCCCTGGGCTTGAGCCCCTGTTAGCCCCCTCGTTAAAGCGCCAGTGGTTGTGGGTGTGTGTGTGTGTCTTTGTCTGTGTGTGTCTGTGTGTGTGCGTGTGCGTGTGTGTGTGTGTGTGTGTGTGTGTGTGTGTGTGCAGGGAAGCCGACAAAGGGTCAGTTGTCCCGGGCCCAGGGAAAGGGGGTTTCCTCATTGGATATTGCCATGCAACCATGGGAAGGACAGAACTCCTCTCAGCCCCCCATCTATTTCTGTGTGTGTGTCTCTGTGTGTGTGTGTGTGTGTGTGTGTGCGCGCACGCGTGGGTGAGTGCGTGCGTTCGTATACCTGTGTGTGTGTGTGTGTGTGTGTGTGTGTGTGTGTGTGTGTGTGTGTGTGTGCTCACGTGTGCGTTCGTATATCTGTGTGTGTGTGTGTGTGTGTTTGTGAGTTGCGTGGTTCTACTGTATGTGGGTATGGATTTCCATTTCTGAATATACCTCAGGGCACATGACTACATCCTCAATTATTTACCTCATGGTGCCTATTTCTGTCATATCAAAATGTAATAGAATAGACATAGAATACAATTCAGCCCACACCCCCACCCTGGCCCCCAAATCATTTTTAATCAGCCTCTACCTGTGTGTGTGTGTGTGTGTGTGTGTGTGTGTGTGTGTGTGTGTGTGTGTGTGTGTGTGTGTTTATTTGTTGGGGTTTGAGGGGTGTGTGTGTGTGTGTGTGGGGGGGGGGTGCATATTAACTCTACTAATGCTGTGTGCTGGTAGGTAGGTGTTTGGCTCGCCTCCAGGCTTCTGATTGAAATTAAACCCCAGAAAATTGGATTATTTTCTCTCTAGGGGGAGTGGCGGGTGACGAGCAGGCCAGCTGATGAGTGCTCATCAGCTGGGGGGGTGCGGGGTGCAAGGGGCTCCGTGATTGGGGAGGGTGGGGGGCTATTTGTTAACAATTACAGCTTGTTAGTGCCTTCTTCCTTTCACCTTGGAGGTCTTTCTCTCTCTCTCTCTCTCTCTCTCTCTCTCTCTCTCTCTCTCTCTCTCTCTCTCTCTCTCTCTCTCTCTCTCTCTCCTTCCCCCCTACCTCAGCTAGATTCTACCATGACCATCTCGCAATTATCCCCCACTTGAGGTAGCTAGGTGTTATTGTCAGTGATCTCCTGGAAACCAATTTCTCTGTTGATTTCCTCTGTTTGTTCTTGAGAGTGCTACTGTGTAGATTACAATAGAGTTGTGTGTCTGATCTGGCGAACCCACCGTGGCAACTTCCACCAAAGATGTGGTGCACACAAGAGATGTCTCCAAGGAGCACTGCTGCTGCTACTTTACTTGAATGGTCTCTTTTGTTGGCGACTTAAATGTAGCACTTTGCAACAGCATGTGTCTGCAGTTTGTGGTGGTAGTACTGTAGTACATCAGTTGCGCGAACCTTAAAGGGACACTGTGCAGGAAATGGTCATAAAAAGGTACTGCAACTATGCTGCTCATTGAAAATGTGTTGTCTAAGGCCAAATTTTATCTTTTCATGAAAGTTTACTACGTAATAAATTAATATTTTATAGTATGGCCCAAGTACAGTCATTTTTGCAGCTAAAAATGGCTATTTCTGGAAATTCAAAATGGCGGACCATGGAGAAGATCCCCTTTTCATGTATGAAAAATGTATTTTTTCCAGTCATAATGAATACTTAGAATTTGATGGTGGTGATAAGTATTCATGAAAAAGGTAACATTATTGAATGGGTAGCATGAATTCTGGAAATAAACGACTAAAAATATCACAGAGTGTCCCTTTAAAGGACAAGTGCACTATTTTGAACATTAAGGCCTTTTTATGGGTTGGCTGCAATATTGAGTCACCCTCACTGTTTTTTTATGCTTGCTTTTGTCTCCATTGCTTGGCTAATTTGGATTTTGTTTCCACCGGCGTCAGATTGGCTGTTGATGGGCATGTCCATATCTGACCCTCAACCCTCATAAATGACCCTCAACATTTGTTTTTTAACGGTAACCCTCTATTTAACGTTACCTATGTTTTCTACCTAATCAGATAAAGACTCAAACCGTAAATATGTAGTAAGCTTATTATGTAGCAATGTTATTCTAGCATAATGAAATGTATTATGTACTGTTGCAACACAGTTTGTTACTTTGTTATGCATGGTAATCATACACTAATTAATACATCGACACAGAAAATTGTATGTTACTAGGTCAATGCATCTTGAGGAAAATGCATTTACTGCAGAATGCAGATACAAAAGGCGTCTGCACGTCTGACACGCAGGCAGGTTGTTTAGACAAAGCACCCAGTTGACCCAGTTTGCGATGCGTACTGTACGCTGAGGGTCTTGTGAGAGGTCTGTCTGATCTGTGTTTAAACGCATCCTTCCTAACGGGGGGTGATGCTTCTTAGATCTCACGCTGCTGTTTTGCAAAAAGAAGAGCATGATTTTTTCATTTTTTATTTTGCCCTGAATGCATGAAAATGTAGTGAAATGAGATGCATACAGTATGCCCTCTAAAAAAAGAGGGTTGTTCCAGCCTTCGCAGCCTTCACAGACTCTCAAGGTTTGTCCTTGAGAGGAAATCCCAAGTAATTCTGAGGGAGAGAAGTGTGGATGTGTGTGAGTGTGAGTATGTTGTGTTGGCAGGGCTGCTGACAGGTTTTGAGGGGCCCAAGACAAAGTCATCTGAAAGGGCCCCCTATCTAATACATACAATGTGATGAAAAATCAATTTTTGGGCCCGGGACAACTAACCCCTTTGTCCCCCTTGTCGGCTTCCCTGTGTGTTGGCATGTTCAAAACCGAGCTAGTGTTTGTTTTCCCGTACGGAAGACTTCACAACAGTGTGGAAGTGTGCTAATGACTGGTCTGCTTTGCATCCACAATGAAGGAGACCTTTTGATGGTAACGCATGCAGAATATGAGGAGAGAAGTGTTTTTGCGTGCATTCTTCTGCCCGCAGACACAGGGAAGCACATGTATTCACACACCAATTTGCGCTCTCACAAAGGTGAAACTCACAGGCACAGACAGACTAACACATGCACTCACACACATGCGTACAGACTCACAGGAACATACACACATGTGTGCACACACACACATACTGTATATACTCATGCACACACACACACACACATAAACACACACACACACACACACACACACACACACACACACACACACACACACACACACACACACACACACATGCAGACACACATATTCTTGCGTACACACACGCGCACACGCTCACACACACCAATATGTCACATGTTCTCAGACATACACACTCACAGTGAATGCTCTCAGACATTACATGCACATACACATACACACACACACACACACACACACACACACACACACACACACACACACACACACAGCAGCCAGAGGAGGAGCTCATTGTTTAACAGTGACAGACCCCTAATGAGCCAGCCAGCCACTTTTCTTTTCCTTTTTTTCTCTCCTCTCCTCTCCTTCCCTTCCCTTCCTCCCTCCTCCCTCATTCCGTCATTCGTTCATCTGCTCTAAGCACCACCCACCCAGCAGCTGGCCCCTCCCCCTGGTCACTCCCCCTCTCTCCCATGAGTGGTCGGCTCAGCACGGCTGCATCCTCCTTCCTTCCCTCGTCCTCGTGCATATTCATGAGCTGCTCCGGCAGTAGAGGCAGTGGCATCGGCGTGCGCGTGTGGCTGAGCGAGGAAGGGGGGAGTGTCACCGCAAGTGGGAGTCAACAACAACAGCAGCGCGCCAAGAACGGAGCGTGTGTGTGTGCCAGAGTCAGATAGTGTAGTGCGTGAGAAAGACAGAGAGAGAGAGAGAGAGAGAGAGAGAGCGGCAGAGACAGGGAGAGAGTGAGAGTGAGAGGTAGAGTGACAGAGAGGGAGAAGGAGCAGAACGGAAAAAGAGAGAGAGAGAGAGAGAGAGTGAGGACTAAAAACGGTGCGGAAAACGAAGCGTTGGCATTGACAGAGCTGCTCCCGCTACTACTAATACTACTGCTGCTGCTGCTACTGCTGCTGATGCCACAACCGCTCGCTCAGAGAGACGGAGAACAACGAGGAGAAAGGAGAGAGGAGCGAGAGATCACGGCTGCTTCCTACGCACACAAGACCCAGCTGGTGCCCCACGCCTCCTCACACACACACACGGACACAGATCCACACACTCCTGCTTGTGGTTTTGCGTGGGGGTTTGTCTCTTCTTAATGCGTGTGTGGGTGTCTGTTTGTGTGTGAGCGCACACGCATACACACACACACACACACACACAGAACGTGTGTGGCTGGTTGACTCAACGCAGGCACACAAGAAGGCTTTCAGACACACACACACGCGCGCACACACAGGCACGCACATGGTTTTTCTGAACTAGACACCTGGCCGCGGATTGATGGACTGATGAGAGACAGCGGACTGGTGTGGCGGGTGAGCCCCCAGCGATCGTCATCAGCAGCAGCAGCCAGGTGCAGGAGAAGGGGAAGCCTCCTCCTCGCAGTAGTGGACGCCCCGCCAGCGTGACAGCCAGGGTGACACACGGACACACCGCAGGGGCACCCACACAAGGATGGGCTGCAATTTGTGCACTTTGCAGAAGAGAGAGGAACACTACAAGCTGCTGTATGAGATCGCGCAGGTAAGCAGCCGCGAACAGGAGGAAGAGTGGACGTGAGAGGAGAGGAGAGGAGAGGAGAGGAGAGGAGAGGAGAGGAGAGGAGAGGAGAGGAGAGGAGAGGAGAGAAGACATCAGGGCATCGGGGATAGTGACAGCTGTTCACTGCGCAATGCCCTTTCTTGCAGTGACAGGTGGAGAAAGAGAAAGATGACAGAGGATGAGAGAGAGAGAGAGCGAGTGAGGGAGAGAGCGCTCAGGAGAGATAGACAGAGTGAGTGAGTTAGTGAGTGCAATAGAGAAAGGTAGTGCGAAAGAGAGAGAGAGAGAGAGAGAGAGAGAGAGAGAGAGAGAGAGAGAGAGAGGAACAGACAGAGAGGCAGATAATAGATAGGAAGAGGGATTCTCTGAAGGGGAATGACAGGAGGAATGCTGGACAGGTAGAAGTCAGTCATTGTGGTGGAGAATGTGAGGCAAAAATATATTCTCTACCCATGTGTCCACATCTCCCTGTGTCTGTGTTTCTACCTTGCTGGTGGATATTTTTAGCTCAGCTATGAGAGGAGAAGCCATGGCAAGTAGCAAGTTTCCACATGAGAGGCAAACAGAGGGAAAGAGGGAAATAGAGAGAGAAAGAAGACGAGAGAGAGAGTGAGGGATGGTAGAAAGAGAAAGGAGAGGGGGCTTTGAGAGAGAGGTGGCGGGAAAGTGTTAGAGTGAGAAGCAGAGGGCTTCTAGCCTCATTTATGTTTTCCTTAAGGACATTTGTGCGTGGGCATGTGTGTATTTCAGACCCTTTACAGAAAAAAAAGGAACATGCATTCCTGCTTTCTTGTTTTGGTTGTAGCTCTTGCCTTGAATGTCTTTTCTCTGTGTGTCTATCTCGCTCTCTCTTGCTCTCATTGTATCACTTTCACTCTTTCCTGCTCTCTCTCTTTCTGTTTCACCAACACACTCACACCTGAGAGAAACAGACTCACAGGATGACAGTTTTAGGTTAAAGTCGATGTTGGCTTTGGTTCTGTCTGTGGTAGGGGAGCTACAGTACTGTGTGTGTGTGCCATGTGGTTGATGGTGTTATGCTTATACTGGACACCAACGTGGTTTCATTCCATCAGTTGCCCAGATGCTGCATTCATTCAAAATCACAGTCATGAAATTTGAAACAATGTATTTTGATTTCACCATCATGACTGCCCCTTTATTACACTCTCGTAGAAAAAATGTTGTATAAGAAACACATTTCACCATTACCACATAAGACACAAATGTCTATTTCTGACACGTTATTATTCCTCAAGTTTTTCCCTAGCTGAGGTCCAAACCACGTGTTTTTTTCCAGAGGCAAGTTGACATTGTGGCAGTTAAGCGCTGACTCTTTGCCCAGTGCTCTTTGCCTGTCTGTGCTCGCTCCAGTAGGTGGTCCGGGTCAGAGCTAATCGTAGTGCACCCTCCAGCTGTTTCCCTCTGCTGGGTCCCTGGGTCTCCTGGTTCTCTGGCCAGTGTATGACTTTATGAGTCCCTGGGTCTCTGGTTCTTTGGCTAGGGTTTGGTTCTCTGGGTCCCTGGGTCTCGTGGGTCTCTGGTTCTTTGGCCAGTGTCTGCCTCTCTGTGGCCCCTACGTTTCCTGGTTCTATTGTCAGGGACTGTATTTTACCAGAGATATCAATCCTGGGTAAAAACAACCCTCCCACCAATTTGATCCAACAAGCTCGAAATAAGTCAATCGTGAGTACTGAAGACAGATAGACAAGTTACACTGTGAAGTCACCTGTGATGGAAACTGTGGCAGGGTTTTCACCTCTGAACCATTTTGTTTGGCAGCACTTTTTTTAAGAGGGAGTGATATGTGTCTTTAGTGGAGGTCAGAGGAGGGTAGAAAATAACATGAGGTTCTATCGGCACAACCGATTTCCTATCCTTTACCCACGTGCGCCGCGTCTGCCAGTCTCTCTCTGCCTGCCTGCCTGCCTGCCTTCCTCCGTGGACATTTCTTCACTACCCCGGTCGGACACAACCTCATTAGCCGCCTTATAAAAATCATCCCTCCACCATTAATTGGATGTGAAATGTCTTCCTTAGCCTCTAGTGTGAGAGAGAGTTGACGTTGTGTAGAGACATGTGTGTGTGCGTGCACACGCGCGTGCGTGTGTGTTTGTGTGCGTGCGTGCGTGCGTGCGTGCGTGCGTGCGTGCGTGTGTGTGTGTGTGTGCGCGCATGGGCGCATGCTTATGTGGGAACACGTGTGCGGCGGGCTGATGGTGGAGGGACAAGGAGGAGAGTTTAAGCCTGGTTAATTGCCACCCATGGCCATGGGCTTTAGCACCAGTCACACACACACACACACACACACACACACACACACACACACACACACACACACACACACACACACACACACACACACACACACACACACACACACACACACACAGTACACATTCGCTCTTGGTTTCTGGTGGTCTTTGGCACTCTAGAAGCCGTTGTCAGAGAAACTAAAGCGTGTGAGAGAACGTGTGGAAAGAAATGTGTGGGCTTTTCTGTCAGAATTGAACTCTGATGTGAAAAAGAAAGAACCGGAGAGACAGCAGTGGGCTCTGGGCTGAGTCCAGACCATGTGCTGTGCTCCCCATAGTTCCCTCCATGTGCGATGTGCGTTTTTTTTTTCTTCTCATGAGGAAAGCTGAAAAAGAAAAAAAAATGAAATATGTTAATTTCTTACTTTGACATTGAATCGTTTCATGAATGAAAACTAATCATCACATAACTGGGTAGCTGGGATTTATTTTTAGATATCAAAGCCGTGCTTGCTTTCAGAGCTGGTCGTGTCCCCGAGCTTGAAGCACAAAGAACTGTGCTGGTGCTTTGTGCTTTCTTTCTTTCTTTCTTTCTTTCTTTCTTTCTTTCTTTCTTTCTTTCTTTCTTTCTTTCTTTCTTTCTTTCTTTCTTTCTTTCTTTCTTTCTTTCTTTCTTTCTTTCCTTTTTTGTTTGTTTGTCTCTTGCTTTCTTTCTTTCCTTTTTTGTTTGTTTGTCTCTTGCTTTCTTTCTTTCTTTTGTTTTTTGTAAATATTTCTTGCCTTACTTCTTATTGTTCCTCCCCCCCCCTCTCTCTCTCTCACCCCGTGCTGTAGATAAGCATGTAGCTGGCTGGCTCCCCTTAGTTCTTGCCTGGAGCTGGAGCTGGAGCTGAGTGAACTGAACGCTGGCTCACAGAGACCCTGAGAGGGGAGGAGGGAGAGAGGGAGAGAGGGAGCTCAGAGGTGGATGGATGGATGGATGGAGGAAAAGAGAGACTGAAAGTCTGCCGGTGGTGTAGCAGGGGAGGTTGGAGATGGAGGTGGTGTGGGAAAAAGAGATTAGAAGTCTGCCGGTGCTCTGTGCTGTGTTGGTGGTTGGAGATGGAGTTGGTTGAAAGGAAATGAGTGAGGTGGTGGAGGTGGTGGTGGTGGTGGTGGTGGTGGGGGAAGCCTGGAAGTCTGGCTTGGCTGTGTTGGTGGTGAAGGTGGTGTTAATGTTGGGAGAGAATGAGTCTGTCTGTGTTGTAGTTGCTGGCGGAGGACGAGGATGAGAATGAGAGTGACGTTGGAGGTGGAGGAGAATGAGTGAGGTGGTGAGGGGGAAGAGCCTGGAGGTCGACTGCCTGATGGCGTGCATGTGGTAGAGGTGGTGCTGGTGGGTAAAGATGGAGTGAGGAGGTGGTGTGTGCGATGCACGAGAGACTGGAGACTGTTGAGGTGGTTGGAGAGACTGGATGTCTGCCGGCGGTGGTCTGGTGTGATGTGGTGTGTGGTGGTGGAGGTGGTTGTGGAGGAGGAGGAGTGTGAGTGTGATGGTGGTGTTGGTGGTGGATGAAGTAGAGGGGTGTTGATGGGGGAGGAGACTGGGTGTCTGGTGCCGTTAGAGGTTAATGTTGCTGGTGGGAGACAAGGGGCTGGTACTGTTGTTGGTGGTGGTGGTGGGGATGGGGCTGCTGCTGGTAGGCTTGAGGGGTTGGCTTGTGGAAGCTGGAGGGGCTGAATGTTGTGGAGGGGTTGGTCGAATGTTTCAGATAAGGACGGTCTTTTGTTCCGTGTTATGAGAAAGAGGCTCTCAGTAGACAGCCTCGCTGCTCCAGCAGCACCTAGGCTCGCGCTATCAGTAGAGGCAAGAAGCCGAGGAGGGAGAGTGGGGAGGGGTGTGGAAGAGATGGAGGGAGAGAGAGAGGGAGGGAGGCAGTAAAGGAGTGAAATATGGAGGGAGTGAAAAAGATGGGGGCTGTGAGGTGAGGAAAACGATGTATGCCATGTTGTATTCCTCTGATTTTTTGTTGTTGTTTGTCTGCCTAATGTGGGACTTGGTGGGAGAGATGCGCAAGACCAATGCAGGTCTCTCCTCTTTTCCAATGCATCGCTCTGGTTCCATGTCATCTCCCGTCATCTCCTCCTCTGATGCTGTAGCTCATTATAGATCCAGGCTTCCTGCTCCCACAGTGGGCCATGTTCATTTTCACAGAGTAACAAAGGGTTCCTTAAGCAGTCTTATGTGGGAGGCTTACAGGCTCACACAGACACACAGGCTGGTCACAGTGGCTGGTCAGTCACCACCCCAGGCCCTTTTTCATTCCCTCTTCCTATCACTCTCACTCTCTTTCTATACCACGCACTCTCTCCTCTTATCTCTCTCTCTTTTGGTTTTGTATCCCTCTTTTTACTGCCTTTCTTTCTCTGTCTCTCTCTGCATCTCTCTCCCTCTATCTAGGGCTTCTCTCTGACTCTCTCCTTTGCCTCCTTCTTCGGCTCTCTGTCTCAGTCCCTCTCACTACCATACTCTTTCTTTCTTTTCTCTCTCCATTCCCCTATTTCTATCCCCTCTCCCCTCTATATTGCTTCCTCCTTCCCCATGCTCCCCCTCTCCCTTCCACCCTCTCTCTCTCTCTCTCTCTCTCTCTCTCTCTCTCTCTCTCTCTCTCTCTCTCTCTCTCTCTCTCTCTCTCTCTCTCTCTCTCTCTCTGTCTCTCTATCCCCTCCCATTTCATCTCTCTCTCTCCCTCCCTTTCTCCTCTCTTCCTTCTCTCTTGCTTCGCTCTGACACTTGCCTGCTCTGGCTGGCTGTTGGTTGTTCCCAAGAGTTCTGGGAGATTTATGAGCGCTGTTCCCACACTGCTGCAGGTGCTGGGCCAAGAAAATGGCCAAATCCAGACTCCCACCTTCCAAATTTGCTTTTTTTAATGTCACGCCGTATTACTACACACTGAACAAGGAGAAGGGGGAAATAAAAGCCATTATGTGTAAGCAGGGAACCTGAAAAGCACATGTTCCATATAGTGTCAAAAAGCCAAGGTTGTGCAGAACACAGAGGCGAATAGTTGTGTGGAGTAAACATGCCGAGTTTTCCGCAAGAACTTTTGTACACAACAGACTGACTCATCACAGAACACTGCACATCCATTTTGAAAAGGGTGGCACGATGTGTGCTGACGGGTGTAATACTGCAACACTTGCAACCTCAGCAGCCACCTTTGAGGCAGACTTTGTTTGTGGCACTTCATTTTGTTTTGTAGCGGGGTGGGGTGTGACATGAGTAGTTCCTCAACTGAGCTAACAACTTCACTGGCTTTGTCTAAAAGACAAATGTGTCAGGACATAAAACGGGCTGAGTGGACTAAAAAAAAACGACGCTGGCTTGTTGTGTTGCTTCATTGTCACTTTCACAGTGTTACGTTTCTGCGTCAGCCCGCTCGCTGAGGCAACTGTTGCAGCGCAGAGAAATAAAGTGGCATTGGCATTCACACGCTAGCCAATCCCATCATAATGAATTGGAATTGTGCATCAATGGTAATGGCTTTCCCCCAAAGACTTGTGGCTAGTCAGATTGTGTTTTTCACTAAGTTTGTCATGCATTTTGAAAAATCCCATCGCTCCCCCTCTCTCTGTCACAGAAATGTCACCGAAGCGTCCGTGTGGAAGTCGCATTCAGTGAGCTGTGACTTTTTTGGACTAATTAGGAGGACCACAGATGTTGAGGCGGGAGCGTTGCAGTTCTGTTGGCGACACTGCCGGGAATTATGCAAGAGAGGTGCTTCTTTTTTACGTATTATTTCTGCAAAACCAGCTTGACGTTAGTCGTGATGATGATGTATTTCAACCCTCTAGAGATTTTCTTTTGTCTCAACCTGATAGACTCTCGGTCCGTTGGGGAGGAGGGCGGCGGCAGTCACAGTTGATTAACCAAGAGCAACAACAACAACATACAACAAAGAAAACAAGGTTTAAATATCCAACAACTGTTGCCAATTATTCTGCACAGATCTGCTGTCATGATGCAGACAGCAACGGACTGGAACTATTTTTTGTCATTTGTTTCAGACGATGACAGGTTCCAGTTGTCCTTGTGGTTAGTCCCCCCTCATTACTAAATTTTCTGCCAAATTTTGCCTCCCCTCACCATTCAGAACCCTCTTGTTTTAAGTCACTGGGTGGCTTCTGGAGTCCCCCCAGAGCTGTGCGGCCTTAACTGTGTGGACAGTGAGTGATGATGGAGGATAGATGAGGGAAGAGGCGAGGACGGGCGAGAAGTGAAGAGGGGAAGAGAGGAGAGGAGAGGAGAGGAGAGGAGAGGAGAGGAGTGAAGAGGGGAGGAGAGGAGAGGAGAGGAGAGAAGTGAAGAGGGGAAGAGAGGAGAGGAGAGGAGACAGGAAGAGAGAGAATTGGAGAAGGGAAGAAAGGAGAGGAGAGGAAAGTAGAGCAGAGGACATTTAGGGAAAGAAGAAAAGTTGAGAGAGGAGAATGGTAAAAGAAAGGACAGAACCAGAGAGAAGAGGAGCATGGGAAAGGAATTGAGAGGCGAGGCGAGGCGAGGCGAGGCGAGGCGAGGCGAGGCGAGGAGAGGAGAGGAGAGGAGAGGAGAGGAGAGGAGAGGAGAGGAGAGAGAAGTGGAGAAGGAAAGAGAGGAGTGGTGAGGGTAGGAGAGGAGAGGAGAGGGATGGAGAGGAGAGGAGAGGAGAGGAGTGGTGAGGGTAGGAGAAGAGAGGAGAGGAATGGAGAGGAGAGGAGAGGAGTTGTGAGGGTAGGAGAGGAGAGGAGAGGAATGGAGAGGAGAGGAGAGGAGATGAGATGAGAGGAGAGGAGAGGAGAGGAGTGGTGAGGGTAGGAGAGGAGAGGAGAGGAGAGGAGTGGTGAGGAGAGGAGAGGAGAGGAGAGTAATGGAGAGGAGAGAGGGTGAGGCCCTGGCTCAGCTGGCCCTGCTGTCTCCTCTGGCCCCTCTGGCTCTGTGGCTCCTGGGCGAGGGCCCGGCAGCGTGGAGGAGCTCAGGGGCAGCTCGGCCTAATGAGGCAGAACAGCCCTGATCATCGGCCTGATAAAGAAGTGGCAAAGAAGATTTACGAGCAGCCAGCGGGGCTCCCGGCGAGCTCATACGCGGGCAGAGCGCATATACACCACTATGCACGTGCTTCAGAGCAGATATGGGATGCTCTGTAAATGGGCTTGGCAGATTGGAGTGCCAGACACACATACAGCACGGAAACAAACACACACGCACGCACCCACACACATGCACATGGCCCATGAGTGACCTAATATGCTGAATTGAGTGGTTAAGTCACAGGTCCCTGTACTGGGATCCAGGCTGATTACTCTCTCGCTGTTAACATACAGAAACAAAATAGGGTCAAATATAGCGGCAAAGCAAGTCAAGGATTGTCTTCTGAAGCCACAAAGTCAAATTTTACTGTAGCCATTATTACACAAATTAAGATTGCATGTACGCACTTTGTACGCTGTATGTACATTGTACATTGTATGTACATGCTGTATGTAGTTACAATGTACTTGCAAAAGGAATACCTACCCAATAACAATGACAAAGCTCAGTATTCTATACGCTGTGGTACGGCAATCCAAGAGCCATTGGAATATGGACTTGCAGCATCTTTAAAGGCAGCACAGTGTAACACTCCCATTGCCCCATTGATCAGAGGCACAGATAATTCATCCCTTTTACTAGTACAAGGCAGGATAAACACACAGACTAGATATGGCTATAGCCTAGGGCTCCCCGCCTGCCAGAGGGGCCCCCTTGCAGGTTCAGCAACCTGTAGGCAACCTGTAGGCTACAGCAACCTACAGCTACACCAATCTGTAGCCTAGGGGTCCCAAGCCATCTTATTCCGGCCCTACTTCGGGCACATTCTGTATCTTTGAATTGTGCTCCTTACCAAAAGAGCATAGGCATTCATGTATTCTTCTTCATTCTCTTTCCAATTGAGTGCACATTAACTAAAAAAAACTGCTGTTTGTTTGCTAGTACCAAGTATGGATGTGCTGTTTGTTGCCTGTTACACATTATGTAATTCTGAATAACGTTCTTCAGCAAAAGAGCATGGGCATTCATCTTCTCCTCTCTTGGCTTCACATTCACACATTGCTGGTCTACTGCTGGTAGCTACTATAGGGTTGACGTGCAGAGCACTCGCAAATGCTGCTGAGTTGACTGCAGAGGACGGAGCAACATTACTCAAAAAAAAAAAAACACACGCCGGGCTATAAGAAGTCACAGAATCCTACGATTCCCATGAGTCCCGGTTGTGCTATGTTGGATTCCCGCCTTATGGAAGGGGCTGCTGGTTGCTGTCCAGAATAGAGTGTGTACTATCCCCACCACTGTAGTGCTCCTATATGGTGCACATGGGAAATCACCATCGCTGCTGAAGAGTCAGCACTCTCATCTAGTGGGCTGGGAGGATATATTTGGACTCTTATTTTTTGCCCGCAAAATTTAGACAGGCTGTTAATTTTCTCACATATGTCAAACTTGTTTGATTATAATACGTGTCATGGAGACATTATTGTCACATAACAAAGATGAAGGGGCATCTTCTCGCGTTGCAGTGCTATACGTCTTGTCCTGCCCTGTTGTTGTGTACAAGGAAGGAAGTGGACATGAGATGTATGTATACTGTACATTGGTATCTCTCTCTCTCTCTCTCTCTTTCTCTCTCTCTCTCTCTCTCTCTCTCTCTCTCTCTCTCTCTCTCTCTCTCTCTCTCTCTCTCTCTCTCTCTCTCTCTCTCTCTCTCTCTCTCTCTCTCTCTCTCTCAGTGTGTGTGTGTGTGTGTGTGTATTACTGTAGGTGATTTTGAATGTGTGTGTGTCTTGTGTTTCTGTCTATTCAAATCCATTCACACTTTTGTGTAATTGTGATTTTTTAAAAATATATTTATTTTATTTTTGTTATGAGACCTGTGGTGGCCATATCCCAACACCCCACCCCCCCCCCAACCCCAGCCCCCTACCAGATTGTGCCCATCTCCCCGACTCGTTGCCACAAATGCTGCCATCCATCTTCTTGTCCCATTACATTTTTCTGAATGATGGTCCTCAAGCATTAAAATTGATAGGAGCCAACAAAGAAAAGGAGGCGGTTGTGAGGAGTAGGTGGAGGAGGAAGCGGGAGGGAGGCAGGAGGAACGGGGGGGTTGTGGATGTATGTTTTGATTGATCTGGTGTCCGCCTCAGGCGATTATCCTGAAATATAATACACACTCCTGAGCCATTTCCCCAAAATGAAGAGACAGCGCATTTGTGGCACGGTGCGAGACCCATATTTCTAAGCCTTGGCCATTACAGAAGGACCCCCCCCCTCCCCCCCACCCCCACCATTCTCGCACCACAAAAATATAGCCTCCCTCCTGCCTACTGCTTCACTCCATCCACTCGCTTTTAATCAAGCACCGGATCTGTCAACGGCCATGTTGGACCCAATATGGATGTCTTCTCCTCTTCCTCCTCTCTCCCTCATTCCCTTTTTATCTCTCTCTCTCCTTTCTCTCTCTCTCTCTCTCTCTGTCTCTCTTTCTCTCTCTCCTTCCATCCTTTCCTTATTTTCTCCCTCTTTCCTTCCCATCCACATGAGGTGAGTGAGTGGGGAATTTTTCCTCCATCCTCTGGAAAATTAGCGCGGAGTCTGACAGTTTTTTTTTTTTTTAACTTCTTCTCTTCCTCCCCTTCTTTAAATCTTGCAATATTTGCCAGAACTCATTCTGCATCACATGACTCCGTCATACAGTACATCGGGGGGGTTGTGATCAAGAGAAAACCCTGCAGGGTGTTACATAATCCAAGGGAGAGGGATTGGGTTGGGGGGCCAGTGAACGCATGAGAGTGTGTCCAAATAGCAATTTTCCACGCTGAAATCGTGCGGAATATTTGACATATTTACGGCGCCTCGTCTCAATGAGACAAAATGAGGTGAGGTTACATTTTCAGAGCACTTAAACTGCTTGTCAGCCCTGAACTTCTCCTTAAAAGACGTGGTAGCATCATTTATATACCCCAGCAGTGGCTAATAAATGTGGAGATACAAAGTCAATGGGTTTTATCAGCGAGTCCACTAAATCTCCTTTGAGGAAAAGCCAGGGTGGAGGATTTAAGAGGGAGTTGATGAATTGACCTTTTTCTCTGCCGCGCCTGTCCCTTATCCCAATAAGAGCGAGGTTGACCTTTTCAGCCATGTATCAAATCACCGCCACGCCACCACCCTCTCACTCTGACCTGGCCCTGCCGTGCCGTGCCGCGCCGCGCCGCGATGCACACGATCACGCTCACGCTCCCGCAGCAGCCGCCTCTTCAAGATGACTTTTATCACCATCACAGCCGCCATCTCTCTCTCATCCCACACACAGGGACACACACACGCATGCGCTCGCGCGAGCGCGCGCACACACACACACACGCATACACGCATACACGTACACACGTACACGTACACGTACACACACACACAGACAAGCACATACATACACACACACACGCACGCACACACACACACACACACACACACACACGAACACGAACACACAGACACGCGCGCGCACGCACACACACACAGACAGACACGAACACACATACACGCAAACACACACACACACACACACACACACACACACACACACACACACACACACACACACACACACACACACACACACACACACACACACACACACACACAGCTTCTGTTTATTGCTCCCATTCCTTATACACAGCGGCAAGCAAGCATGCATGTACACACACATAATACACATCTACGAGCATACATATACACAAGCACACACACACTCACAATCACAAATTGACAAATATTCATAACACATGTAGAGTATATTAACACCCATACATACACAAGCCTACACATACGCACATATACACATACAAGCACAAGGACAAAAACAGTCCTACACACATGCAGGCAGTCCTACACACATGCAGTCCTACACGCTCATAGAAAACGCATGCACGCACACACACACACACACACACTCACACACACACACACACACACACACACACACACACACACACACACAAGCACACACACACACACACACACACACACACACACACACACACACACACACACACACACACACACACACACACACACACACACACACACACACACACACACACAGACTTGGTAATATAATCACATATGTATCAGTGGAAGAGTCCCCAGGGATGCACATACCCCGCTGGCTTCCAACTTTAAAACGCTTCTTAAATAGGTCACGCTTGCGTTGCTTATCCTCTCTTAGACTCAGAGTCTCATCAGGAATGCACACCACTGGTGACATGAGCTTTTGGATGCATTGTCTGTTTTCGGCATCCCTTTTTTACAGTCAAAAGGGACATGATAGAATCGGCTTAATTTCTTGTGCTCTCCACTGGACTGACTGGGGGACTTGATTTTCTTTTTCCCCCCCCACCTCCAATCTCAGACACATGACCCCATCACGTCAGCCTTCAAGGTCAAATGTGTCAGATGTCTCAGATGCGCCATAACCCTCAGAGGGGGTTTGACATCCCTTTGTTGGGGAGTATCTATCTGTCTTATCTATCAAGAAAAGTGAGGTAAGCCGCCATTCTGCATCATCCCACGTATGTGTGAGTAAAAACCCTAACCATGAGTAAATAATATCCCGTCGACTCGTCACACTCTGTCAGTCAGCTCTGACTCACTCGCTTTTTAAAAGATCAAAGGCTGTCAGCCGGAGCCAAATATGAATAATAAAATAATAAATAAATAAGTCATAAAAAATATGAGATTCCCAGTGAGAAACGAAATTGACAGAGGAATATTCGGCACAGATTCCTCCCATGACAGGAGGAGCAGGAGGAGCCAGCATCGTCTTGCTCGTTAAAGTCCAGCCAGCCGCCCTGTATTACTCACCACTGGGACTTAATGGGATTTATTGATATGGATATTGGACAATAGGAGGGTGCACACACACACACACACGCACACACACACATACATACACGTGCGTGGGCGTGCACACACACATGCACACACGCACACACGCACACACGCACACAGGCACGGTTCCATTCCGTTGTCCTCCTATGCCGTCGAGGCCCTGTGACTATTCAGCCGAGACAATCCTCCAACGACAAATGATTGAAATATTAACACGTATTTTTCCTCCCGCCACATAAGAAAAGACACATTATTAAATTCCGTTTGCCGGCGTGAGATAGCCACGTTTTCACACACAAATGACATTTTATGCATTTCAAAGCAGGGAAAGCATCTCCCTTCCCCTCCCCTCCCCTCATCTCCCCTCCCTCCTCTCCCTCCCCACCTCCTTTTTCCCACCTCCCATTCCTCCGGCTTGCCACTATACCGTCTCTCTCCCCCCTCCTCCCATCCTCTCAGGTTTTTTTTTCTTTCTTTTTTCTTTTCCTTTTTTTTACGAGGCGGCGTAAATCCAGGCTGGAGAATTGTTCCACGTTGTAATGAAATGCAAGCCTCTGCCTCAGCCTCTGTCTCAGCCTCTGCCTCCGCAGCGGTGTGTGGGTGACAGTGGACCCTCCAACAGCTTGGCAGCCAGGCTCTGTCATCATTGAATAAAACAATGCACCACCAGCCGCCACCACTGTTGCCACCCTCGTTAGGCCCGCCAACACCAACACTACCACCAGTATTACCGCCACTTCCACCGCCACCCTCCACCACCATTATGCCTACCACCACCACCACCACCGCCACCCCCACCTTAGTGGCCAGTACGGCATAAACACCACCAGCATTACCACCACTACCACCGCCACCCCCACCTTACCACCACTACCACTGCCACCCTCAACATGTTCACCAGCCACCGATCTCTATTCTGTATCATTGTCACCAGCTCTGTCACTGCCACCACCCCCATTATGCCCACCAACACCACCACCACCACCACCACTACCACTGCCACCACCACCATTGTTTGCCAGTACGGCACGATCACTGCCGCCACCAAAATGAAAACACGGGAGGAGCACAGCGACGTGCCGACCGGGGTGTCGGTGGCAGAGCAGGGCCACTCGCCTCGGCTGATTAGCTTCGTTTAAGCAGACAGAAGGAATGCTCATTAATTCCTCCGCCGCGCCGCGCCGGGGTGACATTTATGTGCCCTAATTAAAACGGGGGACCGCGCTCCATATTTTCTTTATTTTCATTCCTTTCTTTCTTTGCTCCATTCACGCTTTCTCTTCTTCTTCCACCTCCTCTTCTGGCCCCCACAAAGCACAAACACACTCCCTCAGTCGCTTGCTGGCTCGGCCAAACGAAGCTCCTTGTAAAGGCCCAGTGCCACAGTGTGTGGATACATTAGCAGATTGGCGTTTATGTTGGACCGCAGCATTTTTTGGCTCAGGTTGAGGTGCGAAGCGGGGCTAGGCACTTGAGGAGAGGCAGTCAACCCATAGCCAAAGTGCAAATGCATGGGCATGCTGGCTCGTGTCTGGCCATGGCTCCGTGGCCTAGGGGTGAGCTGTGCTCTAGCGCTTTGCCTCAGGCTGTCAATAAGGTGTGTGGCCTCCTTATCTTAGTAGGTCAATGGTGGATGGCCTTGTTGGCTTGGTGACCACAACTGTGTGTGTGTGCGTGTGCGTGTGCGTGTGCGTGTGTGTGTGTGTGTGTGTGTGTGTGTGTGTGTGTGTGTGTGTGTGTACGGTGTGTGCAAGTGTGTGTGTGCAAGTGTGTATGTGTGTTTTCTTCAGTGGTTATTATATCCCCGAAACGCGGAGCGTCGGGGATGTAATGGTTTTGCGTGCACCGCCGCCGCCGCGTCCGCCGCCGCGTAAGGTCTTTCGTGTTAACGCGATAACTTTTGAACGGATGTTTGGATTTGTCCCAGATTTGGTGTGTGAATGCTCTAGGGCAGGTTCATGAACTGATTCGAGTTTGGAGGTCAACAATTTCAAGATGGCCGAATTCAAGATGGCCGAATTTTTGTTTGGCCCATTACTTCTGACCGGGTGGATGGATTTGTCCCAGATTTGGTGTGTGAATGCTCTAGGGTGGGTTCATGAACTGATTACAGTTTGGAGGTTAACACTTTCAAGATGGCCGAATTCAAGATGGCCGAATTTTTGTTTGGTCCATAACTTCTGACCGGGTGGATGGATTTGTCCCAGATTTGGTGTGTGAATGTTCTAGGGTAGGTTCATGAACTGATTCGAGTTTGGAGGTCAACACTTTCAAGATGGCTGAATTCAAGATGGCCGAATTTTTGTTTGGTCCATAACTTCTGACCGGGTGGATGGATTTGTCCCAGATTTGGTGTGTGAATGCTCTAGGGTAGGTTCATGAACTGATTCGAGTTTGGAGGTCAACACTTTCAAGATGGCTGAATTCAAGATGGCCGAATTATTGTTTGGCCCATAACTACTGACCGGGTGGATGGATTTGTCCCAGATTTGGTGTGTGAATGCTCTAGGGTAGGTTCATGAACTGATTCGAGTTTGGAAGACAACACTTTCAAAATGGCGGAATTTTCATTTGGCCCATAACTTCTGACTGGGTGGATTGGTTTGCCCGGTAACACCTTATTTTAATGGTTCACCATTTCAGTGAATCTACCATATTAGGTACAGTGTAATAACCAATGTAACAATATTTAATACCATGTAATACTAGTGTAATACCAGTGTAACAATATGCAATATCAGGTACAGTGTAATAACGAGTGTAACAGTATGCAATACCATGTAATATAGTATAGTACCAGTGTAACAATATGCAATACCATGTAATACCACTTACGCACAAACACATGATGTAATTTAAAAAATTACATTGTATTAAATATTGTTACACTGGTTATTACACTGTACCTAATGTGGTATATCCACTGAACCATTAAAACAGTATTACCATTTGCCCCATTTTTTACTTCATTTTCACAATAGTCGTTTGGTTTTAAGCCTATGCACGTCATGTCACGTCTGTATGTATCATATACGTTTACGAAATGGTGGACGGGAGTGGTAGGAATGATGGGGGACTGGAAGCGTCGCGTTTCGGGGATATACCTTAAGCAGTCGAAGGCGACTGCACAGGCAGTCTAGTTTGTTGCTCTGTGTTTGGTGTATAGGCAATTGTGGGCTGAACAGTTGGTCTCTAGACTGGGAAGGGTTCCAATCTCAACCTTGCAGTATATCGAATTTATATCGTGATATCAATATTGCTGATAAACAATATCACATTTCATAATATCGAGTTGAAACAACATTTTTGTCATTCGCCTATACTGCCAAAAGGTAAGTTTTGCTAAGCGCAATACATTCCCCTCCACTTGAGCCTTGTAAGCACAGAGCAGACTTGCTACCCAACACCACTGTGTGTTTCTCTATGGTCCTCCACTCCCAGTGCTGAAGGGAGGGAAAATTCTGCATTGTTTAGCACAATTATTTGTCTTTAAAAGAAATATTGTCTAAAAAAAACCATGATATCACTTTAATCGAGCAGTTCTACACCCTTGTATGATGAATTTGAGTGAGGGAATTCAGTGTTGTGGTGTCGACCGGAATATTGTCTGTATTCGGTTTACGACAGGTTCTGAAATATTCCTT